>NC_140359.1:10656527-10695661 GCF_963514085.1 Chelon labrosus | reverse complement strand
TGTAATTAAAATGAATACCTGGGGAGACCTGCCTGCCCGCACACCTTGCTTTTGGAGCTCACTGTGCTCTCATTAGAGCTGCTTGGACTTTAACTCTTTATCCCCTAGACCAGGGGTGTCAAATTAATTTTAGCTCAGGGGCCACATACAGCTCAATGTGATCTAAATCGGGCCGGACCAGAAATATTATAGTACAATAACCTATAAATAACGATAACTCCAAATGTTTCCCTTTGTTTTAGTGCAAAGAAGTACAAGTACATCATGAAAATGTTTACATTTACCAAGCCATCCTTTTGCAAAACATTTATGAACAACCTGGAATTTATATATATATACAGGTCCTTCTCAAAAAATTAGCATATTGTGATAAAGTTCATTCTTTTCCATAATGTAATGATAAAAATTAAACTTTCATATATTTTAGATTCATTGCACACCAACTGAAATATTTCAGGTCTTTTATTGTTTTAATACTGATGATTTTGGCATACAGCTCATGAAAACCAAAAATCCCTATCTCAAAAAATTAGCATATTTCATCCTACCAATAAAAGAAAAGTGTTTTTAATACAAAAAAAGTCAACCTTCAAATAATTATGTTCAGTTATGCACTCAATACTTGGTCGGGAATCCTTTTGCAGAAATGACTGCTTCAATGCGGCGTGGCATGGAGGCAATCAGCCTGTGGCACTGCTGAGGTCTTATGGAGGCCCAGGATGCTTCGATAGCGGCCTTAAGCTCATCCAGAGTGTTGGGTCTTGCGTCTCTCAACTTTCTCTTCACAATATCCCACAGATTCTCTATGGGGTTCAGGTCAGGAGAGTTGGCAGGCCAATTGAGCACAGTAATACCATGGTCAGTAAACCATTTACCAGTGGTTTTGGCACTGTGAGCAGGTGCCAGGTCGTGCTGAAAAATGAAATCTTCATCTCCATAAAGCTTTTCAGCAGATGGAAGCATGAAGTGCTCCAAAATCTCCTGATAGCTAGCTGCATTGACCCTGCCCTTGATAAAACACAGTGGACCAACACCAGCAGCTGACATGGCACCCCAGACCATCACTGACTGTGGGTACTTGACACTGGACTTCAGGCATTTTGGCATTTCCTTCTCCCCAGTCTTCCTCCAGACTCTGGCACCTTGATTTCCAAATGACATGCAAAATGGATACACCATGTGGACCACTGAGCAACAGTCCAGTGCTGCTTCTCTGTAGCCCAGGTCAGGCGCTTCTGCCGCTGTTTCTGGTTCAAAAGTGGCTTGACCTGGGGAATGCGGCACCTGTAGCCCATTTCCTGCACACGCCTGTGCACGGTGGCTCTGGATGTTTCTACTCCAGACTCAGTCCACTGCTTCCGCAGGTCCCCCAAGGTCTGGAATCGGCCCTTCTCCACAATCTTCCTCAGGGTCCGGTCACCTCTTCTCGTCGTGCAGCGTTTTCTGCCACACTTTTTCCTTCCCACAGACTTCCCACTGAGGTGCCTTGATACGGCACTCTGGGAACAGCCTATTCGTTCAGAAATTTCTTTCTGTGTCTTACCCTCTTGCTTGAGGGTGTCAATGATGGCCTTCTGGACAGCAGTCAGGTCGGCAGTCTTACCCATGATTGCGGTTTTGAGTAATGAACCAGGCTGGGAGTTTTTAAAAGCCTCAGGAATCTTTTGGAGGTGTTTCGAGTTAATTCGTTGATTCAGATGATTAGGTTAATAGCTCGTTTAGAGAACCTTTTCATGATATGCAAATTTTTTGAGATAGGAATTTTGGGTTTTCATGAGCTGTATGCCAAAATCATCAGTATTAAAACAATAAAAGACCTGAAATATTTCAGTTGGTGTGCAATGAATCTAAAATATATGAAAGTTTAATTTTTATCATTACATTATGGAAAAGAATGAACTTTATCACAATATGCTAATTTTTTGAGAAGGACCTGTATATAAAAAAAGTGCAATTTTATTGACGTCAGCTGTTTAGTTGTGGATGTTGTGTACTGTCCGCTTCCCTTACTAGAACAGTGACAAATTAGGAATAGCAGCCCTCTTTTCTCTTATTTTACAGGAGGGTCAGAACTAGTGAGTAATTTCTCTTTGCATGGGAGGTGAGCGGATGACGGGTCTACTAGAGAATTACATTTGGGATGTGTGTAAAGCAGCAGTCAGAATTACTCTTTCTAAGGTGCAGAGAGACCTGGTTAACTTCATGTACAGCTATGCTGCCCATGAGAGCTCAGGCTCCCATACATTAACAAAACCACTGTAGCCCCATAGTTCCCTACTCGTTTAAAGGAAATACATTATCACAAAGGTACTTCTAGAAGCACACATAACATTTATTTTTGACCAGGTGTTGAATTTAATATCAATTAAGTCCATCAATTAAGTAAGTTAGTCTATGGCACTGAACCGTTGGCACAAGTTGGAGCTCATTTGGATCCAGTTCACAGTGTCTAAACAGTACTTACAGTTTCTTGGATGCAGAAGGCTGTTAGTATGTTAGATATAATTTGGCAAACCCCTCCTTCAGCAGTGTCCCGTCACTGTGGCGAAAAAACATGTCCTCAGGCTCTGTCCACGTTCATAAGCATCCAGTAGGTTCCCAGCAGCTTGATGCAGTAAGTGTTTCCCAAACACAAGTCTCTCATATTGCTAGCACGAGGAGCTAGCTAGCTAGCAACAGTCTGCAGTGTGGTCACGGTTTAGCATCAGATAAGTAGAATTCCCGACGGAAAAGGCTCCCACTGAGCGTCCAGTCTCTCCAGCAAACAAATACACTACATTGTGCAGGCAGGCACGTAACTAAATCACACTAACTTAAAACACTATAGCTCACTGAACTAAGTTCTAACTAATAGGCTAAGCAAACAGATTGACACCTGTCCATACCATTTACAACACAAGACTATGGTGTGTTCAGGGACCATGTTGAGCATAGGACATTCCATATACTTAATGAACCTTCCCAAATACTAGTAGTCTTCTATGTAATTTCCACATTTTACACTTTGCAAATTCTTGCCGCGGGCCAGATTAGATCCTCTGGCGGGCCGGTTTTGGCCCGCGGGCCATGTGTTTGACACCCCTGCCCTAGACTCTAACATAGGACATTCACTGATCTATTTGTAGATTTACTCTCCATTGTATGGCCACAAGCCAGGTCATAACATAAATCGTAGCTCATCACGTATCTGAAATCGAGACCTCTCACAGAAGCTGTCCAATGGTGGTACTCAACAGTTTAGGGCAGACTCAAGTAAAGAGAATGCCTGATGGAAATAGAGAAGAAGAATGAACAAAGCCCCTTTGCAGCCTTGTCCAGCCTTCAGTCTTGCAGACCTAGAATAAAAATAAAGAGGTAAACAAAGGAAATTGGACATGGCAGGCGATGAAACAGCCAAACAAAATGCTTACACCTAACAGTTGCAAACATGATGTGCTACAGCAAGAGTGGTGAGAGGTTCTTGAATGCCATGGCCAGTGAGGGCGTACGGGGTAGTAATTGTGTGTATACCATTTGTTTCATTGTGGAATCAAAGAAATAGTTTTTCACGGTCTGCTGAATTGGTGTCTTCTTTTCAGGATAAAGGAGAAGTTTCCTTATGCGTTTGATGACATTTGCCTGTACTCCGAGGTCTCTCACCTCTTAGCCCATTGTATGTTTCGCTTGACTTCAAGACGCTTCATACAAGAACTCTTCCAGGACGTGCAATTTATGCCAGTAAGAGATCCCACCAAACTTCCTCTACCTTTTCAGACACTTTGCACCATTGTGCTCACAATCCCACATGTTTAACCGCATCTCCTCTTTTGTTCAGATGTACGAGGAAGCAGAGGCGATCCTGACGAAGCTACCAAAACCCGTCGAAGAAGATGCTGACCCTCCTGCAGAATCCTGATCATCCCCCGCCACCATGTTTCCCCCCGCACAGCTGCAGTCCTGGCTCCTTAAAACCATGGAAAGAAAGCAAGACTGAGATAATATAAGTTATAGCTCTGGGAAGTGGGGAAACGTTTGATATGTTTCTGTTGCTTAAAACAGAGTGCCACAGCCAAGGAAAAGGAGGAGATGGTCATCACTCACCTTTCTTCTAGCGAGCACGAGCTGGAAACAAAGGACATCAGTATCTGTAAACAAATGTAACCCGTCACGCCTAATGCTGTTTTTAGACTTTTTATTTGTTGCAGGAAAAAGGGGGAGCCGTTTAACCAAATACTGTTTTCGGATGGGTTGGCAATCTTGAGCAACACTCAATAATACATCAACATAATACTTAAGGACAAGCTGGATCATTAAGACAAAGACTCGAGCTGTATTTAAAAAATAATAATGATAATAATGTTGATTTTATCTCTTTCCTGAGGTGGTGTTTTTTCTGTAATGAAATAAGGCATGTTGTCGTGTCTACCCGGTGATTCTACGGACCTCGCGTTCTTTTCTCCAACAAAACACTACAGAGGGATCCGTCGGTTTTTAAAACGTATCTGGAGCCTCCCTGGTTCATATCCCACCCCCTGACTCGTGATTCTTTCTACCCAGATGTGTTCTTTCGCTTCTCCTTCCTCACCACTTCCTACAACCTGTAGCCTCTTGTCAGCACAGACAGCCAATTACTTTTCTATTGTATCTCAGACAATCAAACATCTCTAATATTGTACTTTCTAAAGCATTATATCTACCGCCCCTTACAGAGTACATAAGGAGAATAGCATGTGATTTAGTGCTAGTTTATTCCATCCTTTACTTGCTTAGGACCTTTAATGTTTTTCTTCAGCCGTTGCATTTTTATTAGGCGTCTGAGGACCTGCCTTCATCTTTGGTAAGATGCTCGGCTGTACAAGCTATCTGTAGAGTGCTTCATTACAGATTTAGTACCAAACTCTGCTCACAGACCTGCAGCTACCTATCACTATGCCTTCTTACCTCCGCGCTTCACCTCCACTGCATGTCCAACAAGCATGGCAAACTTGTAACACCACCTTAACGTGTTTCCGCTTGTAAAACCCTTCTTTTTTTTCTTTCTTTTTTTTTTTTTTTTTAAAGAAAAAAAGGTTGCCATTTACATGCTGCCATAACATCTTATGAGTATATTTACCCCGGATCTGTTTCCACAATGCATTATCACTGTCTGTCATTGGGTGAGATGGAGGGGATGTGATAAACTAAAGGATTTGTGAGAGGTTTCCAGGGAAACAGGGTTCTCTTGTTTCCATTGGCTTGTTCTTGCTATAATGCTGCTACACAAATGGACTCATAGAGAGATGATTCATAGATCAGCTGAGTGATGTCAGATCCGATCTATTTATTATATGTCTGTACCATAGAGTGAGCTCGACCAGAGAAGAAAAAAGTTATTTATATTTTTTCCTCAAGACTGTATTATAATTTAAAAAGATTTTTTTTTTTTTCTTTTTTTTTTTGTTTTGCCTGAACCGTGGTTTCCCTTGTATAATGTGTACAGTATGTTTTTGGGGGCATTGATGACCTAAAGAAACATACAATCCTATCAGAGGGATGCATTGTTAATAAAACAACATTTGAAATACCCAACATTTCCTTTTATTTGTTACTTATAACCCTTAATATGTGCGTTTCCTGGGAGATACTCGGTTTCAACTGAAGGTGCTCATTTAGATGTAGGACCGTTACTCCCTCTTTCTTAAGGTCAAATCATGCGGTACCTTAAAGCTCTTCACTGTGGTCAATTTCAACGCTTTCCCATCAGTGCTTCTCCCTTCAAAGAAATGAATGAGCAGTTGCCGTACTTCAGATGTTGTGTACAGACAGATGTTTAGAACATGTAAAGCAGGGGCCCCTTTCATGAAACTGGCCACTTGCAAGCTGCTACACACAACACTCATCTTCTGACGCTTTAATTTTGGCACTTTAAACTCATCAAAAGGAACGCCATACTTGCACGTGAGAGCAAGTATGGTGGACTGTAGAGCTCATAAATCTACCTGCAATTCGAGTTTATTTGTGATCTGCATGTGCTGCGAGTAGTGTCGGCAAACCGCTTGTGAAGCAGTCCTCAGGGCTGGAGCATGGATGCAGGCCCATCTGTAACTATTCCTGTTCTTTATATGAAAAAAATATGAGGGGTCTGCGTGATGTTTTTCATAGTGGAGATCCTTTATATCCTGAGGTCAAATGCAGGTGTATGAAAAGTACAAAAGAATTGTATGTCTGCTTTGAAGCAACATATTAAAATATAATGGACATTTTAGAAGAATGCTCCTTTATTTTTGTGGAGTCTTATTGCTTTCAATACCAAATTTAGCAGGTCTTCTTCCATACCTTTGTACTTGTAGAAGAGCAAAGAACAAGAAAAATGTGCGTCTGTTCTGACACAATAAATTAAACACATGTCATTACCAAACAGTTTCTGCAAGACCATTATTATCATTCCACCAATAAACATATTTAATATTTTTTCACTGATTGCACTGAGGAAGCTACATTATGAAGTGCTGGAGTGTGTGTTCCTTTTAATCACGCTGGACATCCTACTTTGAAGTTTCACGCATATACAAAATAATTACATTCAGTAAAAAATTTAAAAAAAATACAAAATAACTACTTCAAGATCCTATGTCACCTTCCTGTCTTATCAAACAAAACAAAAAAATCTCACAATTAAATATGTGGAGATTGGGAGGTTGACTCTCGCAGCAATAGCCTGCTCTTGCACTGCTCCGAAATATTGCACAACTGTGTGTTATCGTCAGCCACACAGATCCATTTCTGATTGAGGTACATAAAGTTAATGATTTGTGGATGGAGTCAAATACGTGACTCCTTGTCATGTGTCCTTTTCTGTGTCCATCCCTGCTCGGTATATTAAGGAGGTATTCGTTCATCAGGGCTCGAAAACAGTTTTTGGGGTTGGTGCTCAGAACCGGTCAATTCCTACCACCTTTTCTGTGGGTTGAGGTGATATAAAGGTATAGGGAGGAGGGTTGGCTGTGTCTTTTGCGTCTTCATCCTGTTTCACCTCATTGTGTTCATAGCTTATGTTATCATAGACATGTCTCAAGTGGCTATTTGTCAGCTCTTGGCTGGACTTTGCTTTGGCCTGCTGGAGCTGCAGCAGCACCGCCTTATTTGTACCTGGACCTGAGAGAAGGAAACACAAACATTCAGTACTCACTTTCTGATTCATCTCATTCCTCTGTTGAGCAGAAAGATAAAATAAAGTACGTACCAAAATAACTGAGCAGCACAGGGAGGAATATGAGCCCATGAGCCACCCCCAGAAGGGTAATGACAAGGTTTAACCGGAAGAAGAAAATCTGGATAAGCTGCGCTTTGGCAAGCGCCAGAACAAGGATGCCTGGCAGGTTGGTCATAGCAACACCAGCAAACACCTTCAGGGTACAAAACAAATATTACATTCAGGCAGCTGCTATTTTGTGGCATAATGTGTTAGAGTTAGGTTTGTGTGACACTTAAATATTCATTATGTCCAATTGTTGAAGTGTTTCAGTCATGTCTGTACTAGACTGCCTTGTAGTTCACTTACTGCACTGCCCATGTTGGCTGTAGCCTCCATTGCTCTTTCCACATGTGTGCCCTTAGTGCTGAGTGCAAAGGATCTTGTCATATGGGACACAAACTCCACAGAGATGCCCACCGCCTGCAAACAATATACAGGATGTCAGACCATTATTTTGCAAAAGTAATGATTTTTTTTCATTAACAGTAATAAAATGTATGTGAATGATTCAGTTGTTATCAATGGCTTTTTGGAACAAACTAAGGAATTACTTCTTGGTGAGAGATGTTCTGTTACTGTTGTGCCCAAATTTCAGCCGAAGTGTGAAACCAGTTTAGTTTGCAAACTATCTCTCCCCAAAAAGAACTTTCTTTATCATCAAGATACGTATCCCTTCAGAGAACTATAATTTATATAGTTAGTTAACATCCATGTTTCTCCAGGTAACACATGCGATCTGACAATTTGTTAAAAAAGTCTATCAAGACTGAATAAAAATCTCCCTCTAAAACCACAGAAGAAACCAATTTGAAATTAAAAATCAGTCCAATAAACTAGAAACAAATCCCTACATAGTATACACATATTCTGTTCTTACCGTGACCAGGTTGATAAGAGCCACCGCATTGTAGTGGATGTCCCACAGTGTCATGACTCCAACGGTATCCACGGTGATCATGATTATGGTGAGCAAGTTGAGCAGGCCGGAGCGCAGATCCAGACCCAGCAGCAGGCAGCACACCACGAAGGTCGGCAGCAGACACATGGAGATGTTGAAGAGTCCCTCCGGCACAATGGTCAAGTACTGCTCATAAAATACGTTAGTTATCCTGGAAAGATGACAAAATGACAGTCAGAAACTACAGGCTGTAGAGGAGGGACGGTGACGCGAAGGAGATCGCAAATAAAAGTACGTACGTGTAAGGAAATACTTCAAAGTCAGGCGAGGTGCCTTCTATTTGCCTCATGCCCATGGTGATGTTGTAGGCCAGCTCTCTGGCCTTTAGCAGTGCAGCAGTGAACTCCTGAGAGTTGGTCAGAGGCGTGTGGTAAGCCATGAAACGAGAGGCTGGGAAGGCCGGGAAAAAGAAATTCAATAAGTGCAATAAATTTCTAACGTGTTCGAGCGCTTTGAGACGATTTGAGGTGACTTACCTATTATTTCTCCACTTTCATCTCTCACCACGGCCGTGTCATACGCTCCTAAACCACTGTTTAAAGAAACAACAGTGAGATTGATGTTTGCATGTTGTGGAGGTGTTTGCGTGCCTGTGTGCGGTGCTACAATACATACCCTTTGGGGCACTGCAGGTCAGGCCTGTTACCCAGGAAGTCAGGGAGGAAGCGGTTGAACTCCTCCACGGTGGGCCTGAGGACACCATCAGAAGGAGTAGCCATACACTTGTTGAGACACAACAATGCAGCTGTGGGACAGACGAACAGAGTTAATAAAGGGTAATATCTACCTTCATGTTAGGGAATTCCCAGGTACAAATGTGTGCTAGTTTTTTGTATTCTTACATTCACTTGCAGGACAGAAATTTCCTTTGTTTGGTCCAAAGCTGTACAGGCGACAACATTTGGATCCAGGGTTCAACCAGTCAATGAAATCATCCACCCACGAGTTAGCAGGTATACCCATATAGGATCTGCAGTTCACAGGAAGGAGGCAGGTATATACACGTCAGCGGAGGATAAGAAGAGTGTTTCTCTTAGAGCCACCAAGTCCCAGGAGCACTCCGAAAACGCCAATGCGTTAGTCGGTCTGCGGCGCTCAGACCCAATCCCGTTGGTTTAACTGACAGATACTGTGTGTACTTTAATCTCAGCCCTTTCCTAAAGCAGCTGAGCACTGTGGGTTTTGGCAAATGTGAGTAAAACCCCAGAGAATTGTGCATCTGTTGGGGACTACTTTCAGCCGCGGTCCCCATGTTTCCAGTCTTTATGTGGCTGTCTGTAGCTTCATATTTACTATGCATCAGTATCAATCTACACATCTAGAGAGCAAAAAAGCACATTTCCCCCAAATTGTCAAACTTCTTTTTGAGAGTAGTATTTATATTACATAAGTTAAAGGGAGTGTAATTTTAGATTATATTGAGGAAGCATTTGAAACTCTTCAGGTAAATGCAATGAGTCACTTTGGTCATTCTATCTAGTGATAGATTAGATTAGCTCCATAATAATTCTTATCTATGTTTTTTACCTGTTTTAACTGCGCTGCCAAGTATCACAGTAACAAGGTTTTTAGATGTATCATGGAAAACGTCTCTGCTTGAAGTGCCTTGTGCACACATCACGAGTTACATGTCTCTTTGGCAGGCGCCACACTGCAGGATGCTTATTACTCCTGATCATCACGATTCCGACAAAATTCAGCCTCTGACAGTGCATTCGTAACTTTTATAAGAGTAATTATTTGTGGATATCTCTCTCTGTTTTGCACAGTCAGTTAGACGCTGCTTTTATCTGCTCGGTGGCACTCATGGATAACGGAGTTTATCATTAACTAATCTGATAGTTGGAGGTTGCTACTACGATATCAACAGGTTCAAGGATCTGTCAGGGGGACTGGTGACGATGTGAAGCACACAGGCAGATTTAGTCTCTCTCCTGTACTAGGCAAAGGAATTGATTGATAACCGAGCAGCAGTGGTGTGCCCCTTGTCTCCACGCCTGTATTTTCTCCTGTTCAGATTATGAAAATGGACACTCGGACTCACAGTTCGGGGTAGCTGGTGGCGTACTGGATCTTCTGGGTCATTGAAAACTGATCACAGCCCACACTGGAGCAGGTTGCGTTCATGCCCGCCACGGAGGTGAAGTTGAAGCCCCTTTTTGTCACGAAATAAACGGGGACTCCGACTTCAAAGTATTTGTACAGGTACTGGAAATAGGTCAGCATGTAAGATCCCTGCGCCAAAAGCAGAAAAATCTTTGTGAGGTTACTTGGAAAGATGGGAGCTCCTTAATAATTAATATTTCCCCAGCCTTGTTTACTGACCTGAGGCATAGCCAGCTCTTGATCCAGACCCACTGTCACATTCATCATAAGGAATAAGGACGCACAGAACATGAAGATGAAAACCAACATCTGAGGAGAAAACAGAACTGAGTAAATCCAACAAATATCCAGTTAAACATGACCGTATGCCGGTTTAAGTAGATCTGATCTCACTAGATTTCACAATAAATTATCAGAGGTCACAGGTTGAGAAATATTTGTGAATCTTGTCTGTATGATTTTGCCAGTTGGTTAGCAGCTTTACCACTATGATCCTAGTGTAGCGGTGTAGTAAGACAGGGGCGTAGTATTTCCTCATGAGGGGCAGCAGGAAGCCCTCATTAGGCTTTTCGGAACGCTTTGTTGAGACTTTAACACAACAGAACAGTTCACAGCGGTTGCTGTCTTGTCGCCGGGCATCCAGGGACAGCAGGGCGACAAAGGCTGTTATCTGCAGGATGAAGTCCATGAGCACGGCCAAAGCAGCGTACAAAGCAAAGGTCTTCACTGCGGGCATGGTGGACAGAGCCCCTGGTGTAGCAGAACGAAAACATGTTCAGAGATTTACACATTGTGTGGAAACTGAATCTATAAGCTTTAAAAAAATGAATTTAGTTTTTTTTTTTTTTTTTTTTCTCAGATTAAAATTCCTACCTAGAAAGAAGCAGATAGACTCAGAGAGACTGCACAAGAGCATGCTGGGAGCCACGTTTCCGAGGACCCGACCAATCTGCTCCTCCCTCTTCTCTCCGGGCTTCCTTAAATCTCTCTGCAAAGATGGGTGCGAAAGGTAACATTACTGACAATCAAACACAACCTCCTAGATATGTATAGCGCTCACAGAGATACGCACTTGATACTCAAGAACAAATATGAAGATGTTGTCAGCTCCAACAGCGAGCACCAGGAAGGGCACGACCTGCAGAATGACCAGCGAGGAGGGGATGCCGATCCAAGAGTAGAAACCCATAGAGGAAAGGACAGAGCAGCCGACCACCAGGATCCCACCCAGACCCACCAGAAACTTGGAATCCACCTACAGGACAGAGATAAAAATCCAACTTTACTGTTCAGTCACCTCAGTGAACCTTTTTCCTGCGTCTTTCACTGTATCGTGTTTTCCGTATTTTATAACTTCATGACCAATAAACCTGTGTGCTCTACTGTCAAGATAAGCACTATACAGCTGATAGAGCCATGGCAGCTTCTCCTTATCATATTTGTGAAAAGTACTGGGTTCATCAATTTTACTTTCTTGGTACAGGTCTATCTTATGCCAGCCACAATGTATGTTTTTGTTTTTCACATCCAAGGGGTCTGGTGCTTTGAGCTATGTGCTCCTAAACATTGGGTCATTCCCATCAGCCACGTCAGTGTTGAAACCAAAAGTGTGGAGATGATGCAGTTACTTGGGTTAATTGTTCAGGGTCCATAAATGCCTGTGAAAAAATTAAAATGAATCACATTATATTCCTCTATAGCCTCACCAGTATGCGCTTCCACGAAGTGTACTCCCCCAGCGCCACAGCGATGTAAATAAAGATCACTGCATAGCTGATCATAAAGATGGGGATATCTTCTGCTGTTGTTCGATTAATCTCATCCTCTAGAGACCTCTGTAGACACGGGAGAACAGAGACATGTGAAAGGATTAGGGGCTTATAGGTTCAGCGTGAGGCCATACGGAGAGAGGAATAAAAAGCTGTGGCAGCTGTTCTTTATCGGCACAGCAACTGATAACTACATGTTTTTCTCCTTTTCTGAGCATTTTGCTAGATAGGAGACAATTGTGAAAGACAAATAATGTGTCCTTTGAGATCCCACAGTTTACTGTACCTCCGCCATGTATGCAAAGGTGAAGTTGGCTGCCGGGTTGTTCTGGTAGTCCTGGACGACTTTAAGAAACTCTGACTCCCACTGCAGGGCCACTCTGAATTTGGGGTCATCGCGAGGGTAGTTGTTGAGGGAGAAGGTCAGGATGAAAGCCTGAGCATTGGTGTAGTCTTCATCTGAGGAAAACGCAAGATGTATAAAGTTAAGTGAGTTAGAAACACCATCATGTTTTTGTGTTGTATAGGTATGTCATGAGCGAAGGGTGATACTGAAAGTCACTCACTCTCATAGCCTCCCACAGCCAGAAACGAAAAGACCGGAGCTCCGTAATCAGCCATGCAGCTCATACCTAAATCCGTGATGTCTTTGAAGGACAGTGGTGAGCTAGATGGAAGAAGGGGAGAGAAGGTTACATGGTAAAGATGAAGTCCATAAACAGCTGCAGATGAAGTAGAGTTTCTTTTAAAGGAATACTTACTTGAGGCAGTAGATCAAGTGGTCTCTCCAGTCCACCTCTTTGGTCACTCCAAGTTCAGTCATATTCACCTTAGCATTAATGTTGTGCAGGCTGTTTTGAAAGTACTGTGGCAAGCTGTTGACAGCACAGTCAGTCAGGGTGGCGTTGGATGGATTCAGCGGTGCAAAACACACGTCCTTTAGACTCGCTGTGCGGTTCAAATCTTTTGACCAGAACTCGATATTCTAAAAAAATGGCATTGAATGGGTATCAGAGTGTTAAAAATAATACAGTGGGTTTTTTTCTAAATACCGCCAGATCCTAATTTTGACAATGGGCTCTTTACCTGTATTCGTTTCTGGAGCTCCAGCAGCTCAATGATGAGATCTTTGGACACAAGGCCGCTGAAATTCTGCGGTCCAAACAGCAGCGAGTCGTAAACATTGCCTTTTCTATCTGGTGCTGTCAAGATGAGCTGGTTTGTCCTGAAGAAGGGGTCAAAGTGTGTGTCATGGAAGTCTTTCTCCAGGCGGGCCCGGCTGTTGGGAGCAGACCACAGCTCAACTGGATCAGTGGTGAGCTCAATGGACTTGAGCCCGACACTGAAAACAGCCACGACTATCGCCGACAGCAGGAGCACCTTGAAAGAAGATAAAATGTTGAGACTGATCCTCTTCAACTTCTATTAAAGCCACTTTAACATTTAACATTTTCTTCTTGTTCGCTTTATGAGCACTAAAATTCAACCTCCCTTTTAATACACCCAGACATTTTACTGGTAAAAGATACTTACTGTGAAAGGATAAGTGGCCATGACGGTTCCCCAACGCTGAAACTGTAAGCTAAGGAAAGCTTGGGCAGCTAAGCTGTTCTTGTCTACACAGGTCACCTCTGATGGATCGATGACCTCCTGGGTCACATCTTTACTGTTCTGGTCTTTGTCTTTTCTCTTACACTTTCTTTTCTCTTCTCCCTTTCTTTTCCCAGAGCTCATGCAGTAAGAGACAGCGAGGTACACAAGGAAGGCACACGTCAGTAGACAGAATAAGATGATACATATCACGAGGACACCATCTGTCCCCACCAGTGTGAAGGGAGCAGGAGGTGGTGCAGGAGAAGGCACACTCGGGCACGACTCTTGGCAGTCCTGGCAGGAGCAGCCCTGACCTCCTGAAGTTGTGATCTCGTTACACTTCAGAGCACGTCCATTGTAGGGGATCAGACCCTCCGGCAGTCCCGTAGTGTCGCCCTCTTTCATAAGATGGAAATCGATATCCAGTGGAGCCAGGCCGTTACTTGAGTCCCCCTGGAAATCATACCAGCGCTGGGGGGTGCACAGTTTGGCACCATACCGACCGCACATAGTGGCAATCGCAAAGCCTCCTGTGGCTGGGATCCTGACATTTTTACAAGACTGGAAGGCGGTGTCTGCAAAGGTGGTGGTGATGAATGACTGGTAGGCTATAACAGCTTCTTTTGTTATGCCTAGGGAAGAGTTGACATTCATCACCTTTGTGACATTGACTATCTGGGTCTGGTCCGGGCTGCAGGTGTTGATGCAGTGGAGGTGAGCAAAGTTGTCAGCGCAGGAAGGGCATCGGTTCAGCACTGCCTTGGACAGGGTCAGGCTCGTTTCCAGGGAACTCAGCTGTTTGATGGAGCAGCACGCGTACGTGTCGTTCTCTCCACGGTCCAAAATGGGACACACCTACAAGAACAAGTGCTATTTTATAAACTGACCAACTAAACACAAGGATACTGTTAAACCTATTTATTGAAAATAGAGAAAAAACACTGAGTTTGTACCGACTCTACCATGCTTTATTCATCCCTATGTTCAGCTTGAACATTGAGCAGGATCTACAAACCTCTTTGAGTTTCTTGTAATGTTGTCCTGTTAGGCGCCGGGCACGGCTGTAGTCGAGACAGGGGACGATAGGAGGAATGAGGGTGTCACCCAGGGAAGGGTTGCGACCACACTCCTCATAGAAAGCACAGTAGCCTGGCTCATGTTGGGCCTCTGACAGCACCTGTGGTGAAAACAGTCACACAATATGTTGAAGGGAGGGAGGCTCACTTTTAACGTCGTTTATACTCGAATAAAACAAACTCAACTGCAACTTTAAATTTAAAATTAAACAATAAGCTAAAAAAAAAAAAACCTAACATGCTAAAGAATGTTTCTTTGTCAATTTCTTTTCAAACTTTACACAAGAGTACTTGATTTAAATAAGATTTTTAGTGATATCATTTTTATCATATTTCTATTTAGTAAACACAAACTGTAATACATACAGGAATATCAAAAATGCACATTTTTATCCGTTGTGTTTTTCTATGTTTTATTTTTTGCTATTTAGTTTTCTCCGTACATTTGATTTAAATTATTTAAATTAACATAATTTTAATCTCTTTCCTATTAAAACATTTCTGTTTCGTAAACACAAATAGAAATGCACACAAAAAAATCATGCACTGTTTTTTTTTTTTTTTTCGTTATTTAGTGTTTTCCATAAAGCTGAACTTAAAGCCACAGACATTTATCTGAGGACTCATTGTCTAAGTAACTTATTAAGCCTCTTCTGCTTCCATAACTGTGCCTTTGCATGTAAAGATGTGACAAAGGCATTTATGGTTCTGTGGTTCTTATGTATCAATACCTACACTTAGTTAAACCATTGCATTTATTTAGTATTTTTTATTATTAAAGGAATTACATGTATTGTTCTACTTTTTAATCTTGGTCACAGATCATATCCTAGTGAAGACATTTAGAAGCAGAAATATGTTTTTAATACTGAAGTAAAAATAAACTGAAATGATATTGCTGTTGCCTGAAGTGTACAGTGTTAGTACAGTAATACATTATGGTACATCATATGACACGATCAGGTTCCCTAACAAGGAAAGTTGCCGGTCCAACTTACCATACAGGTCAGGAAAGCGATCAGAACTTGAAATCGGACCATAATTCCTGAGAGTGTTTCAGCGACAGAAGAGTCAGAGCCCTTAGAAGAAAATGGAGTGTAAATTAATCACTGTTGTCTTTCTGGAAGATGCATTAGACAGGGACAGAGAGACGTGATCTGCAGCATCTAAGTCCTCCTCTCTCTGCTATCATCTGTCTGTCTGACTAACAATCTAAGGGAGGGTGAAACTTCGTGTCCAACATCACTGATCCTGTGATGTCACAGGTGTCTTATCTGGTCCGACACAGCTGCTGGCCAATCGCAGCTCACATTAATCAATTCCTCTGTTTGATTATTAACGCTGAATGTATTTTGATAATGTTACCGGGGAGATTCAGAAACTATTTGGGGAATCCAAGAATACAGCTGCACCCAGCCCTTCCTCGACGTGTATCTGACCATATATACTTAGTCACCCTCTGTGGGTGTTCCCGTTGACAACTGCTAGATGTTTGTTGAACTTAGTCAGATCAGTACACTCACAGCCAGAAACTTATGTACACTGATCAGCCACAACATCAAAACCACTGACAGGAAAAGTAAATAGCACTGACCATCTTGTGACACGGGCACACACTCAGAAACAATTTAGGAACAACTCAAAAAACATGAAAAACAGCACAAGGTGTTGACCTGGCCTCCAAATTCACTAGATCCCAAACTGATCAAGTATCTGATCCACAGAGGCCCCTCCCCTCAACCCATAGGACCCAAAGGCCCCCACTAACAACATTCTGTTGCCAGACACCACAGGACACATCCCAACACTGAAGATCAACTTTGTAATTAATGCTGTTATCACACGACAAGGTCACAGCTGAGATAAAGCCAATTGAGGCTCCACAGGATCATCAGAGTTATCAGGGCGAAGGTGCTTTTATATTTCTGATAAACAGAGATGGAAGTAAAAGACAAGAAGAAGTGGGACAGATAGGATGATGTTCTTTGTTCTTGCCTATGCTGATAAGTCACGACACATGCAGAATTTTACTGCATACATAAGACTGCATACATAACACATGCTCGTCAGGTTAATTGGTGATTCTAAATTGGCCGTAGGTGTGCGTGCGAGTGTGAATGGTTGTCTGTCTCGCCGTGTTAGCCCTGCGATAGACTGGCGACCTGTCCAGGGTGTACCCCGCCTCTCGCCCGATGACAGCTGGGATAGGTTCCAGCAGACCCCACGACCCTTCACAGGAACAAGCGGTTACAGAAGATGAATGAATGAATGAATGAATGAATATAGAGACTAGCCTTGAGTCAAACCGATGCTAGTCTCATTGTCAGTGCAAGAATAAATATATAAATGTATTGAAAAGTATTTGTTAATTCATTTAAATAAGGTAATTCATTCTTTTTTCTTTTTTTTTTTTTTTTTTTTTTTTTACAGTACATTTATTTTATTCACGCTCACATTTACGGCCAATTTTACAACCACCAAGAGAGAACCGGTTTGGGAGAGATCCCACACAGACTCAGGGAAAACATGCAAACTCCCAGCAAAGTTCAGGAAAGGGGAAACTTCCTTTTGTTTTTTGGGGGGGATGGAGAATGGGATCTGGCAACACTGGTTGATTTATTTGCTTACGTTCATTTACCGTGATGGTAATTTTTGCTCTTCATCCATTTGGTCTTAATGAGGGTAAAATGGCTCAGCTTTTATCAATTTCTGTGATTGCTAACCGGCCTAGAAGAAGCAGTGCTGGTTGGCGTTCAAATCTTCCACAAACCGAACAGCAGTGGAGAAGAAAAGAAGTAGGAAACAAAACTGGACAGAGGTTTTGAGAGGTAGATTTGCCCCCAATGTCACACTACAAGCCAAGAAGCAGGCATGAGAAAATATAAAACAACAGATAAATGTCTCCTTTCCACCATTTTCTCCTCTGCTTAAGAAACTCTTAAAAGTCCTCCTCCCTGCTCTTAACAGATCTCACCTTAGGAGCTCCCTTAAGAGCTAAGATTCTTTACCCTTTATCTTTACCAGGATCTACTCTTAATTTTGAGGTTAAATTCTTAGAAAACATTACGATCCTAAGAATTTTCTTAACATTTGGCTCTAGGAGCGACTCTTTGCGCTTAGAATCTTTAGGAATATGGCTGCCGGAGTTTAATGGCCGTGTTTTGCTCCTCATTCAAAGAGTGTGTTTGTGTTCTTTAGTTGTTCACACTTGTACACACTTACACAATACTTTAATACCACACCTCGTATCTATTTATCTATAGTTTATCATTTTGCTGGGTGATTGTAGTATGGCACAGCCACCCCTCACACTGACAGTAGTTTTAAACTGCACTGCAATTTGTTTGTATCTTAATTATTTTATTCCCGTCTTGTTTTATCGTGCCAATCTAAGCTCAATAGACCCAGAGTGTTGTGATGCTCTTCCTTTATGAGTGATATCCAGACAAATTAACGGACTCTGCCCATTCATAAAATATGTTTAAAAAGATAAGTTCATATTCAATAACAAAATCCTGAAAAGATTAACATTAAAGGATTTTTTTTATTTTTTTTTTGCAGGTTTAATGTGCTGCTATAATTTAGGGTTTGACAACAAATTTTATGTATGGTTCCAGATGAAAGGAAGAAAATTTGTACCAAGAAAATAATTCACACAGTTTGGCACTGAAATTGAAAAAACCCGTTACAAATAACACATTTTATATTGATGCATACATTTGCTCTTTGCATGTTTTTTTTTTTTTTTTAAATGTTCGCAAGTTCCTCCTGAGAAAGTCAGGTGCTTTGCTCACAATTCAGTTACAGGCCACTTTATTCAGTTTGTGGGTAATTTGTATTTTTTTAAAAAATCAACCACCTGATCAATACGGTGTGATATCACTTAAAAAAAACAACAATGAACAATATTAGAACAATGAGAAAATATTATATAATGTTATATTCAGTCCTTCGTTTATATACGTAATGTATGATATAATGCAATAACTTAAACTCACGTTGCTAAATTATTGAAACGTAAGATGTAGCAAACAAATCTTTCTCTCATAGACACAGATGCTACCAGCCACAATAAAACAAATTATAATTATTTCTTAATTGCCCTTATCATTAAAATGTCTTATAACCACTGGACTTTATCTGGCAGCTAAAACTAAATGGGGTAATTATGATTATAAGTGGAATACATATTAGAATATAATAGATTCATAAACTTCAATATCATTGTTAATTTACTAAGTATCTGCTCGATCGGCGCGAACGAACAACAGTGGTGGGGACTTGACAACCTCAGATTCTAAGCCTTACTGAGAAAGTGTTGCTTTCTATACTCCAAGGTACGCAGGGTTTAAAAATGTACCTATTCAGACAGTTTTAGACCTTGCTGATCTTACATCCAGATAACGCACACCTTTCCCTCTTTATGATTGACTCCTTATCAACCAGCGCACGTTGGATCATGGGACAGCCTGATTATCTCGACTTTTTAGACTCAGATAAGATTGAAGGGTTCCTCAGAAAGGTCATGGTTATCAGATGAAAACATTTTGAAATGATAGACAAGGAGTGCGTGTGAAGGAGAAAATCTTCCTATTATGGTGATCGGAGGATCCTTAAATATCCAGGAAGGCTCGCTCCCTTTGCATCAGAGGGAAAAATCATGCAACTGGATGCTCTGACATTTGATAGGCGTAGCAGGCGAATATAAGATACTCAGTTTAATTATTTGATGTTCAATTTGTACAGGTTCAGAGTCAAAGTCACTACAAATCATACATTTCAAACCGTTTTGATCTTTCTCCACAACACAAAGTAGGATGATGTGACTCAGCTCCTTTCATGGTTTTGGCACATGCAAGCTGCTAATGTTTAGCTATTATGCAAGCCAAAACCATTTCAGTCCATCCTCTTGGCCCTTTGTTTGCTAATCAGACTTGAATGCGTTTCTGTGTGAGTTTCATCTTTACAACTCCCCGTGGAGGGGTTTATTTATGAAACTCAAACACAAGCACATACGTGTGTGAGCGATATCAAAATCAGGATTAGTAGTTGACAGAGAGGGCATCTAAAAACATTGAATAATTGTGTTTTGCACGTCTGTGATTGATGACCTTTGAACTTTTGGTAAAGTAAGCAACACACAGGACTTGACTTACTTGTGTTTTTCTGGTGGCAAGTGTAACCGAGCTTGTTTATTAAGCAGGACTAACACAAACTATTGAATAAAATCAGCTTACTATCGAGTCTTCCAATTATTTTAAACAGCCGCCTTTTGACCTTCACCGTCTCTCTGTTTTGTTGACTGTGACCTTTTAGGACTTATCACTAATGTAGATTCCATTACCCTGTGTGGGAATGAACATGTGGATTGTGCTTTATTTCAATCAAACTCAGATTCCTGTTTGGTTAGATGGGTGATGATGAGACACAAACAGTTCAGCAGGTAGTGAATCTCCCACGGTGTCAGCTGTTGTATAACCTTTTTGCTCAGTGAAGTTTGTATTATCACAGGAGGGACAGCACATTAATGATTTGCAGCTATTTTTTTTTTCTTTTATTCATAGTTTTTGCTGCTATGAAATGTCAAATGTGAGACGGCCTGTCTAACAACAATCCCAACCTGGAACGTACACTGCTTATCTTTCTTTCTTTGTACTGACCAGTTAATTAGCTGCAACTGAAAGCAGAGAATTATTACGGCCCTGTTGCACATAATAAATGTGCTTCTCATACCTCATAATTCCAGCTTTTTGCACCATATTCTGCCTGAATCCACTTGGATTGAATTGTTTGTGTGGAATCAAATCTCAGATCACAGTGTTAATCACTGCTCTACTAAACAGCACTAAGATTTCACAAATAAAAATATCTTGATTTGGTCACTTTTGTGAATAATCTTGCCGAGATGAGATCAGAAATATCAGGCCATGACCTGGTTTGAAAGACATTTAGAGATCTTGAGATGTTTTTTCTTTTTTTTTAGGGAATCATGAATTTATTCCAGAAAAGTTAACAGGGACAAACATTTTCTATCTCTACGAAAAAATACATTAATGTGAGAAATAAAGTAAAACACATGGCTCAATTGGGGACATTTTAGTACTAAAACATAAGTACAAATAAAAAGGTATGAAAAATACATGCAGTTTGCCACGTCCATAAACCTTATAACCAGAACTCAAAAGTACAGTGAGTATGAAAAAGGGAAAGATAAACATGTGATTCAAAATCTGCGTTGCTTATTAGGTCCATAGTCTCCTGGCCCCGAGAGCCCTCTAGCGAAGCCGCCTGGGTTTCCCCCAGGGATGTTGTTGTTTCCTGGCCCAGACATCAGAGGAGCATTTTCAGCAGCTATGCCAGGGGTACCAGCAGGACCAGAGTTGCCACCCAGTGAGTTTCTGTTCATGGGTATCCCATGGCCGCCCATATGCATCCTCATTTCTTGCTCCCTATTTTCGGCAAAGTTACCCCTGAAGCCCTCCTGCTGCCTCTTCAACATCTCCTCATTGCGCATCCTCATCTGCTCCTCGCTCCTCCGGCGTTCCTCCTCCTGCCGGAGCTCGGCCTGTTTCCTCTTCTGCACCTCCTGACTGTGGAGCTCCTCCATCCTTCTCAGCTCCTCCTGCCGCCTCAGCAGGTCCTGCCTCATCAGCATCACCTGATGCTCGTGTCTGGCTGCCTCCATCTCAGCCTCCAGCTTCTCCTGAGCCTCCTTCATGTTGCGGTCCACCATGTCATACTGCTGCTTCTCCATCTCCATCAGGGCTTTCCAGCGCATAGCATACTCATACTCAAAGGAGCCTGGCTGGGCAAACCGTGGTGGTTGCTCGCGCTCTTTGTGATACTGCTGGTTTTTGTTTATCAACTTTTCTGACAGACCCTCCTCTTCATCACACTGCTCCATAGGTTCCACTGTAACAGGTCGAGGAAACGCTGTGAGAAGATAGGCACCATCATTGCATTTATCCAAAGCCTTTCTTGCAGCTGGCTTTGAGGTGTACTCCACTATTCCCTTCCCCGTGGGCCTCCCTCGGTCATCCACTATGACCACAGCTCTTTCTATCTGACCAAAGACGGCGAAGGCCTCCTCCAGGAGCTCGTTGGACACAAACTCTGGCAAATTCTTCACAGTTAAGGCAGCACCGTGTGTTGCAAACCTCACCCGTATGGGTCTGCCTCTGAACGGAGTATCATCCAGCTCGGCTCTAGCGATCTCTGCTATGATCCTCGTCTCCAGTCGGATGAAGCCGAAGCCTCGTTCTTTGTTGATAAAGATTTCGCTGGCTTTTCCATATTTAGCAAACAGCTTCTCTAGATCCTCCTCGGTGACCCCAGTAGGCAGGTTTCCTACAAACAGCCTGCTCCGCTGGGTAAAGGTTTTCTCACCGGGCTTCCTGAAGCTCTGCGGGTCCAGGGTTAAGGCCTCATTGGGATTGGCCTGCTCGCTGGGCTCGGGTTGCTGGCCGTTGGTGTTCGTTCCCCCGGGTCTGTTCTGGTCTCCCTGGCGGTTGGGGCCATGGTTGTGCTGGTGGCCTCTGTTTCCTTGCATCTTCACAACGGAATAAAAACGCGAGACGGCTATGCGCTCGTTAAAAAGCACACAAATTATTAGCAGACAGCGCACAAAGAGCTGCTAAAATGGCGAGGCTGCGTGCTGCCGCGACGCTGTTGTGACCGCAATTTTGTGCGACTTGCCGATTCAAATCTGTGACGTGGATTCGTGCGACGCTGCGAGAAAAACAAAACAACAAAGAAAAATAAAATAAAAAAACAACTGTCCTGTCTGGGCTGTTGTAAAATTGTATTTTATTTAAATTAGGATGTATCTTAAATTGAATGTAAATTATGTTATTTGGTGTTTGTAATACGTTAATTTTGCGGTCGCTTCTATATTGTATTTTTGTTATTGCTCCAGGTTTATCGCGAGAATACGCGGTGGTCTCGGGGGGAAGAGATTTGTGACGCAAAGCGGTCGATTTCGCGGGAAAGGGAAAATGTTACTTTAACTCGTAGTCAAGGAATAAAATCACTGATATCTGTAAATTAAACCTGGTTTAAAACTGTTTTCAGGCGAAGCGCGGTCTTCATTCTTCTAAGGTGAGGTCGTTGCATCCTCTGTTTTTGAGCTTTCCTCATAAAATGTCGATATGTTTTGGAACAGCGATGGCAACTACTTGCTGTCATTAAGTTAGCAGGCTAAGCTAAAACCGTTGCCTTGCTAACCTGCTAAAATAACTTGAACGGTGGTTTAGCATGTTTTTAACAAAGTGACACATGTCTCTGTCTCTGCCCCCGCTTCAGGACAGTCATGTTCTCCGACCTGAGCGCCCAGAAGGAGGGCTCCTCTCTTCTCTGCCACCCTGCCTCCGAGGACCAGGGGCCGGTGTTTGAGAGGATGTCGCTGCTCTACAGAGCCTGCTCCGAGAGCTTCAAAGTTGGGGAGCGGAATTTCAGTCGCCAGTATGCTCATATTTACGCAGCGCGACTCATGCAGATGAGGCCCGTGTTATCAGAGAGAGCTCGGCAGAAGTGGGGTAAGCACAGGACCATAATACCTTTGACTCTGATACCTCCAATTTGATTTTAATGTATTTTCTAATCTCTGTCTGCCAGGATCAGATGTGGTCATCAAGAAGCTCTGTGATTTGGAGGCAGGGGAGCAATGTTGCATTGTGGGGACTTTGTTTAAGCGTATGGATTTGCAGCCATCTATTTTGAAAGAGATCAGTGAGGAGGTTGGCAGCCACGTTACATTCACTGCATACATAGACAAAATGAAATCAGCATGTTTAGTACAACATTTGTCTGTTTTTGCTCTCTTCAGCACAACCTCCTGCCTCAGCCTCCACGAAGCAAATACATTCAAGAATCAGATGAGCTGGTTCTGGAGGATGAACTCCAGAGGATCAAACTAGACGGAAAAATCGATAAAGACAAGTGTGTGACAGGTCAGTACTTTTTCATAACCTTGCTATCACATCCCCTTTGAATGCGATCATAAAGGCATCTTTCTTTCTTTCTTAGGTAGTGTTGTGGCAATATATGGAGCTGAGAGGAACGATGGGAAGTTCACAGTCGAGGACTTTTGCACAGCAGATCTCCCTTTGCAGGCAGCAAGACCTGCACTCAGCTCTGACAAGTAAATGCACTCATACACAGTGTAAATCCCAGTCTGTTGTGACAATAGGCTTTAATTTCCCTGTCTGTTTTTGGTTCAGGTTTGTACTGCTGGTGTCAGGACTTGGTCTCGGCAGCAGTCAAGCTGACAGCATGTTGGGGCTGCAGCTGCTGGTTGACATGGTCACCGGTCAGCTTGGTGACCTGGGGGAGCAGAGCGGGGCGGCGACGATTTCCAGGGTCCTACTAGCTGGAAGCCTCCTGAGTCAAAACACCCAGGACAAGGATGCATCAACAAAGGTAGTACCAAGAACTTTGTTAATCTTGCCATGGCATACAGTTACTTACCTATACCTGTTATTAGTTTAACTGTTTCCAAAAAGTCACGCTTGTGAACTGGCTCACCTAAGACATTCACATTTTTTTCAGGCAAAGTATCTCACCAAGAAGACACAGGCTGGCAGTGTGGATGCCATGCGTGTGCTGGATGAGCTGTTACTCCAGCTAGCGGTGAGTTTGCATCCTCTTTACATGGGCGTTGCATGAGTGGTAGCCCACTGCTCCAAGAACACAGTATGGATGGATGGGTCAAATGCAGGAAATAATTATCCCATGTGGGATCAGTACAGTATAACAAGAAAAAGTAAAGAAAATAATTCACTTGCTGCCTAATACATCCCACCCACTCATAGGTGCCATATGATAAGCTAAGCAGTGTTATTCACTTCATCTGTCAGTGGTCATATTGTTATGGCTCAAATTGTAGGTATTGTTTGTCAGTGTGATAAAGTATTTAGTTTTATGTGTTGTCTTCAGTTTCTTACTTGATATTTGCTAAAATTACAAAAAATTGAATTAATGAGGATTTTGTCAATACTGCCATCCCCTATAATCAAATAATCATTTACATTCTGCTGGTGTACATCGTGACATGACACGAGTACAAAAATGTCAAATGTTTTACTACTAAAATCTGTTTTCTATGTAATCAACATTAAACACCAGTAACCTAACAAACAAATGAAATGTGTGGAAAATAAATACAAAAAACAAACGTTGGAACCGATGTGTTTCAGAAGAATGTTACACAATTTAACAATGAGCATTTAGGTTGTGACAAATAATATGAACTGGCTGCTGGCAAGTTCATTGTAGTATGATTATTATTAATGTTGCATGTTGCTGTCCCTTGTTGATATAGGCCTCAGTTCCAGTGGATGTAATGCCAGGACAGTATGACCCCACCAACTACACCCTCCCACAGCAGCCTTTAAATCGCTGTATGTTCCCTTTGTCCTCTGTTTACCCAACACTGCAGCTGGCCACCAACCCATATCAGGCTGACATTGATGGAGTGAGGTAAGCAGTGCTTACATACAGTCTCTGTCATTGTATGTTTAACATAGAATGTCATGTTCAGGACCCGTTTCTTGTTTGATCAAATGAAGGTTCTTGGGCACATCAGGCCAGAACGTCTGTGATGTCCAGAAGTACAGCAGCATGGACAGCCACCTGGAAATACTTGAGGAAACGCTACGACTCCGCCACCTGGCCCCTACAGCACCTGATACTCTAGGTGAATGGGTTAAGAATAAAGCCCAAGGCTTTTGGAAGATCTCAACATATTGTTGGCTATTTACACTATTTTATTGTTTACTTTCAGGTTGTTACCCATTTTACCTAAAAGACCCTTTCATCTTGGAAGAGTGTCCCCATGTTTACTTCAGTGGCAATGCCCCAGCTTTCGAGTCCAAACTCATGAAAGGTCAGTGCGAGATTTGTACACATAAGAAACACGATGGTCTTGTTTTATTCCCAAAATGTACCAGCTAGGTTCATCACGTCCTAACTCTGATGAATCATAATATCTTTCTTCTTCTTCTTCTCCTGTCAGGTCCTGATGGTCAGGAAGTACTTTTGATTACGATTCCAGATTTCAGCAGCACACAGACGGCATGCCTGGTTAATTTACGCACTCTTCAATGTGAGCAAGTCAGCTTCTCTGCCTTCTCAGCTGATGAAGATGAAGAAAGTGAGATGAATATCAGCCACTGATCATCTGTACCTACCGATAGGCTGTCTTTTCTCTTATATTGGTGCATATTCGGTCTAATTTCTCCCGATCACGGACTAATCAAAAAACAGTTGGGCCAAGCATTACAGCAGCTATGCTAAAGCCGTCCAGTGTGATAAACTGAAAGAATAAACAGGACTGTTATCAGTCACAGAAATCAGGTGCTAAAAAAGGAGAAGAGACGTGTTGTGTATTAACAAGCCTTTATTTGAAAAATAACTCTTCTATCCCAGCTGTGTCTGAAGAAACATGACAGAAAACTGTTCCCCTTTCTGACTGCTCGTGATCAACTGTGAAGTGCTTTCCATTCATTTAATGGCCGGCCTTCATTCTGTATTTCTGCCATGTGAGGAAAATGTAAATAATTCATCAGTTTTTTATGTGCGTCCACAATAAACATGTTTTCATGAAGCAAGAAGCATTCATAAAATACTGAGACAGGAAATGCAGTGTGAACTTTAAAACTCAAATAATTAAATGAGTCCGTTTCTGTAAAGAGGCATTATTTCAAGTGTTAAGAAACAGTTACACTATCTTAATATAGCTAATATTCTGCAGGTTCCCATCTTTGCTCATGTTGTGCAATTCCTTTTTTGATTCTTCAACTAGCTCAAAGCACAACATGGCGATGAGAATTACAATTAGGAGAGGATGGTCGTTTACTGAAACAAGCCACGTGTGTTTGGTTTAATAGTCGTCAATCTTGTACTCATAGTTATAATCCAGGATGGAGTCTGTGAATCCGCCAGGTGTCGAGGATTGTTCCTCATCTATGGGATAGGAGTCGTACCAGGATGTAGTTGTCTCTGGTGTTGTGGGGATTGTGGTTGTCGTAGGGGGTAACGTTGTCGATCTTAACCTCATTAATCTCTCTTTCCGAAGGCGACGCAGGCGAAGAATCCTGAGCCTCCTCTGTCGATCAGTGCTGAGTTGTGAATTTGGAGAATACCTATTGCCGTTGCCATTAACTACACGCCTCTGGCCATTATTCTCTGAATTCTGTACTCTGTTGTTGCTGTAGCTGAGTCGAATTGGCTTGTTGCCATGGAGAGCCATTATCTGCAGAAAAGGTTAGGACACTTGAAGTAATACTGTTAGATAGACCGACAGTGGTGTCAGTTCAGAATGGGAGAGCCTTACCTGTTTAATGCGGTCCCAGTTGGACTTTGCCAGGTTGAAGCTGCAGGCGGTTGCTCCTGACTGATAACCCACCACACAGAGTTTGGTCACAGAGGAGAATCCATCAGCTCGAGCCGTCACACGGTACTCCCCAGGGTTAAGCAGCCGCCAGTAGTCCCCTGTTGGTGCTGCAATGGCAAAGACAGGGAGACTGTTTTAAACACAGACGGAGCAATGTTGTTTTTTTAAAGAGTGAAAACTTTCTGTTTTCAAGAGCGGGACCAGTCCTGACCTGTGGTGACATCATGGTTTATTCCCTCCACAGATATGGTGGCGTTTGCAATAGGGTTCCCCTGCTGATCTTTCACAATCCCTCTAATGCCACGATGTATCTAAAAAAAAACAACAACAGTGAAGTAGCCAAATACGTTTTAACGTTAGTGCTGCACAGTTGTAATTCTGTATAGCTGTTCTATAAGGTTTTTTATAAGGGGATTTTTTTTAGGGAAAACTAAGCCCCGCTAGATTTGTAAAGGAAAGAATTACAGACTAGCCCAAATCTCATAAGCATCAATCAGATTTGCTGTGATCTTTGTTTCCCAGAACGTTTTCTTCTGGTAAATAGAACTGGGTTGTAATTAAATATAACTACAGTATGTGATCAACAATCTAAGTGTTACTGAAAACAGTATTTAAAAAAAAAAAAAAAAAAAAAGCTGCTTTTCAAGTCAAGTCATATTTATATGAAAATCATCACAATTTTACCTCAAAGGGCTTTACAGCATGTAACAGCCATGGGATATAAAGACAGTAAAATTACAACGCACTGACAACCGCACAGACAGTTTTAAGTAGCCTTTTAATTTAGCAAATCTGAAATCAAATGAGAGGATGCTCTAGTGATCTTGCTACTCCATCCAGGATAGGTTACATCCTGTGTGTTTGTGTGTGACTGACCTGCTCCATGAAGATGAGCATTGCTTCTCTGTTTTTCTCCCACTCCTGCGCCAACTCTTTCTTGTGAGGGAACTTATCACAGCCCAGGAATATGGACAACTCAAAGCAGTTGGTGTGCAGGTAGCTGAAGTCATTCATACCTGGAGAGGAGCTCACGTTAACGCCAGAGCCTGTGCTGCACATGCTGTCCACAAGGGTGTGTTATAAGCCCATGCAGACCGTTAAAGATGACCCTGATGGTCTCTACTTACTGCCTGTGACTGGCCTCCATTTGGCCCGGTTGATGATCCCGTGCCCCCCTAAACCTGTGTCTCCGTGGCAGGATCCGTGGTAGCTGTGTGTCATGCTCAGGTGTGTGGATGCGTAGGAGACAGCCAGCCACCTGAACATGGACTCGTCAGCAATCGCCCGGGCTTCATCCTCAGGCTCAGCGTAATGATAGCCGGCGTCTCTTCCTCTGTCGTCCTCCTCTTCCTCCCTGTGACCATAACCCTGGTTGTAGCTGGGGTCATAGCCGTGATCGTAACCATGGTCATAGCCATGGCCCCTCCACTCTTCCTCAGGCTCTGCGTATCCCCTACTTCTCCAGTCTTCCTCTGGCTCCTCATGGTAGCCCCTTCCCCATTCTGTCACATCAAAGCCTTCTTCCTCATACCTGCAAGAAATTATTGACACGATTGTAACTATAAATGCTGCGTAATAGGAAGTAGGAAGAAAAATGAGACACTGGGAAGTAAATGTGCAAAATAAATGTGCACGGTATGCAATGCAGGGAAAAACCAGATTACAGTGAAGGAAATGGAGCAGGTCATACTGTCTCTTTTTGCGGTTGTGGGGTTTCTGGCTCTCGGGCTTGTTGAGACGTAAGCTGTCATAAGGATAGGCCACGACAGACTCCCCGCCCTGAAAGTTTGCACCCAACACAAATGGATGGCTTTTCATCCAGGAGATTATGGCCCTGGTTTCCACAGCAATCTGGAGCAAAGACAACAAGATCAGGATGACACAAATAGAGCAGGGAACCACAACCATGTCTACAATAGTGCAAAGGTCATTTTTGTCTTTAGAAATGCAGGTGATTTTATTCATCTGTGACTAGTTGTGTTATAGTCGCCCTTAAAATGACACAACAATTCACTTTTCTTTACCGAACTATTAATAGCCAAGTCCTCTGGTATGGGCACGTGATGGTTAGGGGTGAGTTTAGGCACCATGCCCTTGTCTTCAGCATCCCACAAGATATTATTCAGGTCAGGGAAGTTCTGGAAGATGTCAAAGCCCTCCTCAGTGAAGTGTCCGGTGGTCCAGCTACTTAGCTCTGATCCCTGAGGGGGGAGAATTATGACAAAGCACGGACTTGACTCCAATTTCCTGTTTCCTTTTTTTCCTATTTCATTTCATCTAACAATTAAGGAGAAACATAAGATCTTATTCTCCACTGACCGCTTCAAACGCTTCCTCGTGTCCATCAGGGTTGAGCGAGGGAACCAGGTGGATGCGTGTTCCATCCACCAGGTGCTGAACTCTGGGGTTTCTGTCTTTATACTCTTTGCACAGGTACTGCATGAGAAGCAGGAGCATCTCACGACCCAGCGCCTCGTTTCCATGGAGACCCGCCGTGAAGCGAAACTCCGGTTCACCTGCAGGGACAACCAACCCAGGAAGAGTGTAATTGTCTGTTAACCACTATTTGCTGGCGCCCACCTGGTGTTTATTGCGTTTACAGGATACAGCAGTGGTGCCATACAGGCACACAATATAATTTAAACATGTAATCATTTCACACTGTTGGAATATCTGAGAGAAACCGGCTGGTTTGGCATTTGATGGAATGTAACCATGCTTACAGGATTTCAGTTTTCTACTGCACAAAGAAATACGGTGTATTACAACCGTCATATTCCCACCTATTTCATGCTCTGTGGGGTTGCCAGAGATCACCATGGCAATGATGTCCAGCCCCTTGAAGCTGCGGCCTAGGCTGTAGATGCTGGTGATGTTGGGACACTCCTCATTCACAGACTTCATGAGCTGAATAGGTGAGACGATGGAAACACAAAGATGGTTAATAACACACATTGCGTTAGTGTGGAACGATCACGTTGCCCTCTGGTGGTTGAAAAGAATGAGAGGGAGTGATGTGAGCCCTCTGCTGGGATTTTAGCATCAGTTTATGTTAAGGTGGATCAAAGCAGAAGTGCTGGTTCTGTGTTTAATTGTTCAAGGACAACCCCAGTCTTTGGGAAGATTACTGAGGATTTCCAGAGGAATTTGCTCAGAAAATGTTCAAGGGTCGTAAGCAGGGTTACTCACTGCAACCATCTTTGAGTAGCTGTGGTGTTTGAACTTCAAGTAATCCACTGGAGTGACTTCATTTTGCCTGTACAGAACATCCGCTGGATCTGTGAGGAGGAAAGAACAAACAAAAACATGATTCCTGCCTCTGTGCATCAGGCTTGTTCCAGTGCATCCCACGGATACTTGATTCGTTTGGGATCTAGTGAATTTTGAGGCCAGGTTTTTTTAATTGTTCCTAAACTGTTTTTGTGTTTGTGCCTGTGTCAGGCTGCATCCTGCTGGGGATGGCTGCTGCCATCAAGGAGTGTCATTGCTATGGGGTGGGGGTGCCTGGTCTGGTCTAGGTGGGTGGTACATGTCTAAGTAACATCCACATGAATGCCAGGTCCAAAAGTTTCCCAGCAGAACATTGCATAGTCACAAGATGGTCAATGTTATTTACTTCTCCTGTCAGTGGTAAAAATGTTGTGGCTGATCGGTGTAGTATATGTGTGGTGGGGAGTGTGAGGCTCACCAGGCAGGGGGCAGCCCAGGACCTCCAGCCTCATGCAGAGAGAGCCATTCCAGCTCTGAGGAATGATTCGGATGTAGCGGGCCAGAACAGGCTCTGCGAGCTGGTTCATCACAGGCATGTCCTTATCACTGTTTCCGAAAAACAACTGCACAAGAGGGGATATGAGGGAGGAGAATAAATCAGGGCAGGAGGAAGGAGACAACAAACATGGTGCCCAAGGAAGTGAGACAATTTAAGGTGAGCTCACCCAGTCGGCGTATCCATCATGGATGGTGGTCCATTCTCTGCTGTCATTGCTGAAAGCCAGGAAGTAGGACGTCACGTAGTCACTCCTGAAACAGGATGAGGGCAACGTGTTGAATTCAGAAATGCCTGATAAAGAGTATTCATGTGTCTGTTCACTTTATGGTTTGTCTTACTCATTGAGGGAATCTCGTCCCTGAGTTATGACTCCCGTGAACTCTGTGTCCCTGCGAAGATCTATCTCAAACCAGTGGATCCTGTCCTCTGAATTTGCACACCACGCTCCACCTCGCATGTTATCCTCATCGTCAGAGCCCTGGGAACCAGAGAGAGTCAAAAAACTGCACATCTATAACTGTACAAAAGAAGGATTATCATGCAGCGACATGTAAGACCGTGTAATTTATTCAGATGCCATGATAGCTTGGAGTTGACAAGCTGACGTTTCAAACAGGAGTTATCCACTGATGTAATTATTTTGCTGCTAGGAAGACTCTACAAACTATGAATATGCATGAACATAAATTGCCAATGCAGCTATAACCGTATTACCCAATGTTGATGGTAATTAATTCAAGGCCTAGCGAGTGTTGCCCTGATGGTTGTGTACCTGCATGTTGAGGCGAGCCCTCTGAGGTGCAAACCTATACTGAGACATAGAAGAGGCTGAAAGCTGGTCTGGCTCAATCTTACGGGACTCCATCCCCAGGGGAGGACACTCTGCCACATACACAAACGCACAGCAGAGAAATTCAAACGATATGTTAACTACTGAAGCTTTTGCATATCAAATTCTTGATCGAACAGATGCTGACGTACGCTTTGGCTCTTTGAAGACACGTGGTCTGTTCCTGGCTCGCTCCTCTGCCTCCTTCAGCTTCTGCGTTCTCTCTGTGAGAGGAAAAAAAAAACAAAAAAAACATTGAAATGAACTGCACTGTCTTGGCTGAGCATTTGTTTTTCTCTTTCTCTCCGCCCAGAAATGATCCAGGAACTGATGATTATTTTGCAAATATCATATGCCAGAATTCCTCAAGAGGACCCAGAGGGCTGGAGCGTGATGTCTCCCAGTCCAAGTGTGTTCTAATGTAACTCAGATCATCCTGACCCAGAAGGTTACTGTCAAAAGACAAGTGAATCACCAGTCATTACTCATGTTTTGACATAATTCGAATAATTCAGCACATGGATACATTACAGCTTACTGCTGGTAGCATGTCTTCTAGAGTTAATGTGCTTCAGAGTTACAGATGAATGCTTCAAGCCTCAGGAACTTCTGAACTTAAGATTCAGTTTAGCTAAAAGTCTTGTCATCTTAAACTCCTAAACTGTGCACACATGAAGATCCCTACTGTCACCAGTCCTGACAGTCTTACTGTATATATCATTTTGTCTGGTCTTTACTCCTCAGCCACCAGCTAACCTCTCTGCACGCAGCAGACACGTGACGAAAAACCTCTCAATGTGATGTGAGGACTTCAAGTTTTCCCAGCTCCGTGACTCTGCTTTGCTGTCTCTTTTCTCACTCACCCTTATCCGGTGCATGTGGATCTCAAACTCGATCTCACCCTGCAGCTCACGGGAGATTTCTGAACTCTTAATCTCCATTTTGTTTTGGTGGGATGAACTTTTGTCCCTGTCGTGCGAGTTAAAGCAAGTAAGCAGACCCTCACATTTGGAGGCGAGGGGGAATAACATCTGCATTCTCTTACAACAGATACGTGTTTGAGGGGAGGGAACATCTTAGAGTGCTGTTATCTGTCAGTACTTCTGCACTTATGTCACAGGTTGCGTTCTCTTCTTTGGCAGCTCCAGTGGTCCATGTCGAGTGGCACGATCACGCGTGCTGGCGTTACGTAAGAAAAGAAATTCCACATCTGGGTCTTCTTACCTCTCTCTTCCCTCTGCCTTTCTTTCTCGGCTCTCTCTCTCTCCTTCTCCATCCACTTTTCATCCGTCTCATCCTCTTTCCTCCCTGCAGGAAACAAGGATATCAATGGTAACTTTAGAGGGCTATCAAGAAATGCATGCAGCAGCTGTGTTTGCATGCCTTTCTGTAATTTTGCACTTAAGTTGTAAGTTAACAGTTAAGAAGGCTAAACGGTAAAAAAAAAAAAAGCCATCAAAGATGATTATAAATCTGGAATGCTGTTGACCCAACTGTGGTTTGTTGGCAAGAAGTTAACTATGACTCAGCCAGTGGACCTAATAGAAAACATTTGGATATTTGGTATATTTCGCGGGGGAGTGTGAGTGTACACGTACTCATTCCATAATCGTCGTAATCATCATACCAGGTTCTCTCATAAGGAACAGTAGCTGTGGGCTGTTCTGCATTAAAAAGAAACAAATAAAAAAAACATGAAGTTACCTACATGAAGACAACTCATTCAGTCACTCAGAGGCACTGCTACGTCACAAGCGAAACTTTATGAGATTACATGTTTGAATGTGCCAAGTTTTACAGGTTTAACGCCGCCCAGATTTATTGAACCACAACAGTTGCTCTATATTTGGATGTCAGCGTGACGCCCGCCGTGTAATGAAGCTGTTAAATCTTTTGTTTACATTTACAAGAATCATAACTTAGTTGGGATCTAGTGATTTTCTCCCCACAACAAAACAATGGAAAGTTTTCTGGACTGCATGGAACCAGGCAAACCCACCCACTCCCGTGGATAGGTCACAGACTCAGTATAATGTTATTCCCATGTGCTTTATTGCTCACAAAAAGCACAGATGGAATGGACATTTCACCCACATTGTAACCCTAACTAAACTTTTTTTTGTACTCTCCCATTTAAATTGTTTAGTCATTTATACAGACTGAATTCCTAACATGGGGCAGTTACCTGGTAGAGTTTCTACTACGACGTCAGGATCGACTTCTTTACCGTCAGGAAATGGAAGGTTTTCTGGCACCTCATCTGCAGGGAGAGGAAAAAAAGTTTAAAATGTCAAACAGAGGGATTATTTATTAATTATTTGACTTAAAATGCAGGACAGGCCAGAGTGAATGAATCAGTGGAAATGCTGGACAAGTAGAGGTACAGTACAGTACTCTGGAAACACAGTGTGTCATACGGCAGCGTGACATTTAATTTCCAGCATCTGAATCTGTGGAAAAAAATACTAAGGCCTCTGTTGTGCTGACTTCAGCTGAAAGAGATAAAAGTTTTCACCATCAAGTCTGCAAATTAGATCTTAAAGATGAATTGTAGAAGGTATGTTTTTGGTTACTTGTACCAAAACACTTCTCAGTGAATTAAATGCCATGTTGATCATTCACCGAACACGACAAAGTTGCTCAGACACTTGCTGGACTAAAATTGAGAAACCATCTTTGACTATTTCCCCATGTGTCTCCGATAAGTGACATAGTCTTTACTATTTTTCTGAAAATACATTTGAGCAACCCTATTTTAATCCACACACTACGTTTAATTTCTATGGTTTGACTTCTATGGTTGAGTAAATACTGGATGGAATATTTCTCTGATTTTTTTTGCAGCTTCTGCAGTTTTACAACAGTGGCGTTGTTTTGCATAAATAAGCTGTATTGTGCAAAGCCTAGGAAGTTCCCCTTGGTCAAGGCTGGTCAAGGCTTTTTCTTTTTTGTTCCAGTTACCGCCCATAGTTGTCCCACAGAGATCAGTGAAGTTTCATCTCATCTTTTTCACGTTTCATAAACTGTCACCCCCTCAAAGATCCTCAGTCAAAACGAAGCTGGGAGAAACAAAAGACTCAGACATACATGTGGGATACCCATAATCACTGTCGTCTGTTTCGGCCTTCCCATCAACTTCAGGGGCAGCGGATGTCGGGTCCATCGCTTTATAGTAGTAGTCATAGTTATCAGTCGCAGAAGGTATTGGGTACACGTCGGGCCACTGGGTGACTGTGTCATCGTATATATTCCAGTTGACATCATAGGATTCTGTGACAGGAGCCTCAGGCTCAGCGATGGCTGATGTTGCCCCCCAGTAGTAATAATCAGAGTCTGACAGAGAAACAGATACAAATATTTTGTAAACAAAAAACATATGATTCAGTTATTGATATTGGGCGCAGAATCAAACAAGTAAAATATGTTTGTGCATGCACACTTTGGAACAAAGTTGCCCTTTGTGAAAAGTTTTGGAGGAATAGGGGATTACACACTAATCTATCAAGATTTATCACACAAATCTGGTTGGTAACAGTCAGTCGGAGATTGGATGTATTATGAGAGCTGGAACTGCTCCCAGGGGCCATTAATGGTATTGCAACAAAAGAAAACGAAGAAAAGTTCTCCAACTAAAAATAAAACTTATTTACTAAAGCATTGAGCCCCAAGCAGAGATGAGGAGGGGGACTACATGACCCCATATCCTCCAATTTTTATCCTCGTTATGGAAGTGGAAATGGATGTAGCTACCATGACAACACTTATTGGTTTTGGTTGATCAATATTACCATTATTACTGGTGGATTTGAAGTTTGTCATTTTGGCTACATCCATCTTGTTTTATGGAGTTGGAGTTGGTATCCACACCCTTAAGCAAGCTGCATCCTCAGCCATCTGCCTAAATGTTTGCTGAGCAAGCACCGTGCTGCACCGAAGAAAACTTTAAACTAGTGACTAGACCATGAACTCATTTGGAAAACATTTAGTGAGGTAACAGACCACGCAGTATCATTTCCTCATTGACTTTTATACAGCCAGACTCCTTTAGAAGGCCATTAGAAAGACTGCAAGTTTAAGAAAAGTTTAAAGTACTTCCACACTGACTTCCCTTGCCAGACCCAGAGGTTACGTCAACTTCTCATATAAAATCTGCTTCAACTTCAACCTACAGTGACTCGAATGACGACATATGAGGCAGTCCATCGGATAGTTTCTTTTTTTGGATATTCCAATATATTCACAAATCCACAGTTTGATGTGGGTGAAATATTTTAGTTACTAACGATGGAAAGTTTACCAATCCATTCATGCAGCCTCTAAGATATGCAACTCACCGATAGGATCGGGGTAGTCTATGTTTGGTTCAGTGGGTGGTTCAGTTGGTGGTTCAGTTGGTGGTTCAGTCGGGATTGCTGGAATCATCAGACAGACACAAGGTCAACAACACTCAATCAAGTCCAAGCGATTTAAGATCTAACATGTTTGTCCTTACTTGTTGTGGTAGGTGGCAGAGTAGTGGTCGTCTGCCGGTCCTTTTTCTTTCCCTTCTTGTCAGATTTAGGTTTTTTTGTGGCGTTGGGGTCCTTTGGCTCTTTGTTCTTTTTCTTGTCCTTCTTCTTCTTTTTGTTTTCATCTGGAGCTCTTCTCACCCTGCCCACAGTACCTGGAAAAAATAAAGAGAAACAATTGAGGTTTATTGCACAAACTAGCTCGGTCAACTTTTGGTTAAAATGCACATGATGAAGACAGATGTTGTGATAAACAGATGCTACATCATTAATCAATACGAAACATACTTACAGTGAGTACAAAAGAGAAAAGATTATCAGTTCAGTTTGTGTGATTTATGAGCATTTCATGTCAGAATTTCTTTCAAAACGTAAAGCTTCTGGGGAAAACCCAGAGTGCCAGATGCGTTTCAGTGGTTGTTTCAGGTCCATCACTATTTCCTTTTGAGGCCGTCTGAAGTCCTGAAGTGCTTATTATGGAAAACATGCCTGTCTTTCCATTAGTCGTGCACCATTAACCGCAGTTCAGCTTTACAGACACAGAATCTGTCCAGATACCCAATAAATATATCACTCTCACCTCTGAAACATCAGTGAGGCTCATTAATGAGTCATGGGCTTTGAGCTCCAGGAAACAGTCTTGTGTATTGGTCTTCAAAATCTATTCTTCCAGCGTAACATTAGACCAGAGTCAGCATTAACCATTCAGGTTTACGGCAACGCTGGAAAAGTTTGTAAAAATGTGTCTGCAAGATGCTCGACTCGGTGCCTTCCCTTCTTGTCTGGTGTCAGCTGGACAGAGGAATGTGCCCTGTTTATTCCCTGCTGCGTGGAAGCAGTGGCGGACAGGTAAGCATCCGGACTTTGTCATTCTTGTTGGAGCTGTCAGAGACTAAATGGGTGTGTGTTATGTTTGTGTCTGTGTTTTCTCTTCCATGTCGTGTCATAAAACAAAGACCATGCCCGAACCTATTCGCGTTTGTAAAGTTAAAAGTAGGATTCTTTTTACGTACCTGTCTGTTCAGCCACCTCTCTGCCACTCCTGAGGCTGCTTCCCTGTGGGTCCTCTGCAAGTCCTTGCGGGTCATCCAGGGACTCGTCTTGCAGCTGATCCCCTGCGTGCTTCTCCCCTTCGGCCTGCTTGAGAGAAACTATCCCCCCGGCGCTCTCCCCTCCTTTGGGGATCAGCAGGCAGCACAGGGCCAGCAGACCCACAGACACAATCACAGTCTGGCTTTTCATACCTGCTGTTTTTCCAACTGCTGAATCCTTTGGCTTGGCGTTTATTCTTTTGTACCTCTCCAATTTAACCTCCACAAGATTTATGTTTCACCCTTGCCTCCCCTGTGTTGTTTCCATGTGATCCACACTTTTACTCCAGCAGGAAAATCTCTGCTGCTCCACACGTACCCACAGCCACAGTGTTACCCAGACTGAGCTAGACAGAGATGGAGTGGGAGGGGGTAGGGACAGGCAGGGAGGGAGGGAAGGGAGGTGGGTTGCGGAGACAGACAGAGAAAAAGATACCACGCAAAGCAGCAATCCAGTCCAATGAATAGACAGTGTTCCTAATTGCCCCTGCAGCTACGGTCAGCTGAAAAAACAGCGTAAAGGCCAGAGGATTCCCTTCACCTGGCTGACGAGTCAGAACAGGTGCAGTGTTCAGACAGGAGATGGGGGAGGAGGATGAGGAAGGGCAGGTGAGGCCCCAACTGCAGAGTTTACCCCTCTTGGGAGAGATAAAGAAGCCCACTCTCTTTCGTCAGCAGGTCTTGTTGAATTCCTCGGCGGAGAGCTTTGGCCCTGCAGACTCACCACAGAGCAACAGGAGAGAGGAGTGACTCCTAGGACACCGAATTCCACAGAAGGAGGAGGAGGAGGAGAAATGGGGTAAAGGGGGAGGACAGAGATTTTGTGAGTGTGTTAACAAAACCAAACACCACTAATCTGCAGAGAGAAGAATTCAAAGAAAATGAAAACAACCAGGAGTGAAACATAAATTCTTTTTCAGTCCAGGACGTGTTTTGGTTGGAGCTTTGCTTTCCATCTCTTCTCTGTGCTGCACTGTCAATCTTTCCTCAGTGTATTCACCTTCTCCTTTGTGGAGAAAATGTTATTGTAGGCAATGGGGCCACTGAGAAGCGTGCACACACACAGACACACACTGGGCAGGAAAATTGTTTGAGCAGATGACAGAGCTATACCTTTTAAGATTTGGTATTTTCTCTGCCATCCCCCCTCCACATGTCTCCCACTCCGTCTACGGTTTGGAGATCCTGTCAGGGCCCTCAAAAGCCAGAAGTGTAGTATAATTTGCCACCGGTGCAGTCAAGGTAAACCTCCAGTCCCTCCATGCTAATACAGAACAGCTTACATTCTAGGCGAGGATTCAGCAATTAGGCCTGTAGTGTGACAGACAGCTAAAGGAAGTTCCAAATTCTGTATCACATTTTAAAAATGCATTCAAAGTATTATAGTTGAAGTCAGGATGAAGAACCCTGGGCTGCAAAATCTATCTGTGTCACGTTAGACAACTTTTGCAGACACTTTTCCCTGAAAATTTCGTCACCAGCACTCTTCCATGAGAGGACGTTTATCGTCCAGAAATGTCTGATGTTAGAATGAAGCAGCGTGATCAAAACTCTGAAACACAGCCCACTGAAGTCCTGAACTCTCATCAAGATGAGTTGTAAAAATGATTTCCTCAGAATGAGTTTCAAACCCAGACAGACAAGAGACACTCACACAGGCAAAAACACCCAAGTGTATAAAAACCCGTTCTAATAATTTATTGTATTCGATCCCAGATTGTGAGGACAGTAAAACAGAAGTGCTCTTATTTGATTTTAAGAAAACCTTATGTGGTGATATCTCTGGAGGTTATGAGTAGCGCTGTGAAGAATGCAGCAGATAATTCAGACT
>NC_140359.1:10597876-10656327 GCF_963514085.1 Chelon labrosus | reverse complement strand
TCTCTGGAGTCAGCGGGCACCGTTTTCAAAATGAAATGACCAAGAAAGAAATAAATAAAAGATTTGTTAGTATTTTGTAGTGTTACACATACGACTCCATGTGAATGAGGTATGCTGCACCAGTAGACACAATGAAAGTCTGCACTCTAGTGGCTGAATTACAGAAAAGCTAAGCTTCACAGTGTTGGTGTGACCCATTTCCAATCTGCAAAGTAATTCTAAAAATTCTTAAAAAAAAAAGAAAAAGCATTATTGTCTGCTTTATCAATTTTTTTAAAATATATAATACACAATTTCATGCCTCGACTACAACATGCTGCTGTTAACATCCCAAATGTATCAGGAAAGGAAACCGCAGAATTAGACGCTTTAAGACTTCCTTTGTTTAAACTGCATTTTCAATTAAAGGAATAAACCCTGTAGAAGTCACTGATTTTTAAGTCACTCATTTTACAATTTAAAACAAGTCCTGGTAAAAGTCTTGCCAGAACTGCAACCATATTATAAGCTAGTCCTTACTTGCAGATATGAGCTCATGTTAAATATCTTATAAACATTGTTTGTTGCAAGCTGCTGCTGTTCTATTCTATTTTACATGCACTGCATCAATAATATACATATGTATTTCATGAATGTTTACTGATGCCCATATAGCGTATGGGAATTGACCTCTCCTAGTGTGTTTTAGCAATAAATTAGAAAAACAAACAAAAAACTGGTCTGCTCACAATGACTCAAAAGAAAATTTATTAGCAAACGTTCCAACTATTTTTCTTTTGTGCTTTTAAAATACATAACAGTATATCTGGCGCCTAGATTAAAAAACATACCAAAAATCCTGAAACCAATTGCAGATGGTGGCGAGAAAGCCAAGTAAAACCATATTTGACTCTGTTTAAGACGTTTAATTGTCAAAAAGAAGCCAAATAACTCTTTGATGGATGTCCATGAGTTAGTATATTGATCTGAGCCATGCATATACAGTTGTTACATACGTGTGGGACATCAGAGCACAGTTATTTATCAGACAGAATGCCAAGGAGAACGTTGTAGTTTTTAAACAGCATTTATTTAGCTTTCTCCATACAATACATTTAATGTAAAACAGCACATACTGTATTCTGAAATAACTCTCAGTATAAAATAGGGCTTCTACAATCAAGGTACAGTCATAAAATGCTCTGAAGGACATGACGACGACCGCAACAGTAAAACACCTTCATATAAAGCGCAGGATATTGAGAAGTGATTGTATTTGCCGAGCTGCTGCTGTGGGAAGCAGAACTTCAGACCACACCTCTCAGAGCATCCGACATCCTGCAAGAACCCGTTTATTTTTTCTTCTTTATTTATTTATTTATTTTTTTTCTCTTGGTTCTGGTTTCTCAACTGAGGAGACTCCAAACGATGATCAACACATAAGAATATGATTTATTACGACTGCTGAAAATATAACTTTTGGTAATATGAGAGGATAAATCAGGCCTTGTTTGGATACTTTTAATATATACCAAGGTCAAAGCATACACAGTATTATAACTGCTAGTCAAGCCTATATCTTCACAATCATATATTAAACAATTTGTTTGTGACTGGAGCTGTAAAGACAGGATCGTTTCAGAGTGTTTTTCTGACATCGAACACTTAATCACAGCAAAAGTATACTGTACTATCACTGAAGCCACAAGAAAACCAGCTTATTTCAACATGGCAAACATCGGCCAATCATAAATTGATTTAAAAAGGATTTTATTTTTAATCTGCAGATGTGCGCCAGAGCGTATGTGGGCCTATATAGTGTCTATAAATGTGTCTTTAAATAGAATACATATAACATTGACCAGCTTTTGTGTTAGTTTGCTATTACGTAGTGCTTCAGGTGCTGAATATAATTAATTAACATCTCCAATTGGAATGAGAGAAGGCCTAGGTACAAGGAAACATAAAAAGAGTCTGACTGAGAGGCCAGGCAAACATCAGGAGAGAGAAAGGAGAGATTTGTCTCAAGTCTTGAGGTAAGCAATGTGTTTTAGTATAATGCCCTACAGACAATCATACAGTTACAATCATTAATTCTCTATATACAAACTTCCTGATTTACATACACTGTACTGCTCCTCAGTTTGAAGTGTACTAAAATTAAACATGGGATAATATCGGTGGTGCAATTTTTATTTTTATTTTTTTAGAGCGCGGAGGTGAATCTGACTTCATGGAGCCTGTTTCACGATGCAGGCGATAATGAACATCACAATATGGCTATTGGAAATGGCCTGTTTCCTCTTGCATACGTCACACACACACACACACACACACACACACACTATCAAATATCTACAACAGTGCAAATTTTCCTGACCAATCAAAAGACTTGCAAACAATTGGCAGAACTACATCAGCTCATTTATGAATTTATACGGTGGAGGATGGAGAACGACTGAGTAGATGCTGACATCGAAAATGTACATGCCCTGTGTATTTAACGGTGTGTATTCATTTATTCATTAGGCTGGCATGTTTCAGGGGCCAACGCTGCTTAACGCGTTACACGCATGGGGGATGTCTACTGTGGCACGATGGCTCAAATGAAAGATGGAAAAAAAAATAGAGAGGACAAACCAGCACTCTACCCCACTGGATGCAGGCACCGAATTTACTATCACCTTCTTAGAAGACAATTTTGAGCTCAATTATGCGTCAAGCCTATCCCACTTCTCTCCAAGACATACACTGTGCCACCTAAATATGGATCTACTGGAGGAGGCTGAATAAAAATATGTTATGTATGTGCTATAGTAGTAACAGTTTGCGCACTCATCAACACTACAGACTGTAACTGAGACATGACATCAACAAGCTTTACGAAGAGGAGGAGGAGGAGGAGGAGGAGGCTATAGGATGCTACAGTACTAGTGCTACCTGAACATGCTACAGATTGAGACTACAACGATGGGAGATGGTTTCACATTAGCACAAAGCAGGAACCAGCTTTGCTGAGGAGCTCTACCCATTCCAGGCCACAGAGCCGCCGAAACCAGCTGCGTCCACAACTAACATCTGGTTTTCAAAAGAGCAAACCAAACAATGTGTTTGTTTTAGGATATAGATCGTCCTCAATAATGTTATGTACCATTTTTAAATGATAAAAGTACCGTCTTTGCAGCTTGATGGATCAAGTACTTAGTAAAGCTGGCATATTGTGCGCAGAGGAAAGCACCCCATCTGTAGTCAGTTCCTGTCATATGAAACACACACACACACACACATTCGCTTGCACAAGTGCACAAACCCTGAAGTTAGGAACGATTTCTATCATCACACAGCACTGGCGTTTTGATTATCGTAGAGTAAGAGCTGGGATTGCATACTGTACCATACGTCTCCGAGGAGAGGCACCCTTCATCAATATCAGCTCATTTATTTTACCACACACGCACACACACACACTCGAGGCTGCAAACACACAAACACACACACACTGGAATAAATTTTTAACTGGTCAAATAAAATTACAATCACATGCTTTATAACGGAATGTAGAGAAAGCTCATACCAGACCATCGGCTTCAGCTGGGACACAGCCAAGCACACAGACTCTGTTAGAAAGTGTCTCCTTTGCTTTAACTTGACTTGTAAAGTTGAGAAGTCAGAAGACTCTCAGATGTTCTGTTGGAATTCTTTAAATCCTTCTAACGGTCAATAAACCATCAATTTGAAAACAAGTGCTTTTACACATAACTGTGAAGTTAGGATTAAAGGGACAGCTGTCCCTTAAGAAAGGACTCAAATAGTTCTATTTTAAAAGTTATTTAAAATATATCCCGCCCATACTGAGTGGGAGCTCTGGACCTAGACTATCAGACCCCAGCTCTACACTAACAACTGGCTACACTTCCACACATCTGGACTGAGTGTCCATTCCTGTATATTGTTCACATATTTCATTCACACTCTTAACAGAGAACGCAAAGTGATCAGACCTTCAAAGCAAGCTGCATCCAAAGCCAGCTGTGTAGTTCTTTAAGAACAGTGAGTAGTAGCAAGTTTTGCTCCCTGCCTAAAAGTTTTCATAAGCTCTGTTTTCTTTTCTTCTCCACAATCATGTCGATAGAAAACCTGCTTTAGTTTGCTCTGTAGCAGAGTTTCAAACTGTTCATTTTCCCTCTACTCACTATAAAGTTGTCAGAGCGTTTAATAAATACCTATCAATGCTGCCATTAGGTTGCATTGCACATGATCGAGCTGTATCTTGGAGGAAGAGAGAACGACCAAGCATTAAAAAAAAAAACTAAAAAAAAACTAATGCTCTGTGCCATGCTCCCCCCTCTGCAATGCTTACATACCCTGGCTGAGAGATCCTGAGATTTTGGATTTCTAGACGGGTAGATTTGAACCACAAGAATTTGGCAGCTATCGATTTGGCTACAAAATCCACAGAAAAGTGCAACTATCCACTTCCTTTTGTTTTTTGTGACATCTTGTGTTTCTGTCCTCTTTATTCTCCATTGTTCTATGTCCCCCTGTTTAAAAAAAATAAATTAATAGGAAAAATCAAATATAACTCTGAAAGATCCACAAGTTAAATCTGATCAAAGTGCAGCACCCCAGCATCAGTGGAAGTAGTGGAAGTGTTAGGTTCAGATAGCAGGTCCTAGATCAGGGTGTGGTGGGGCTCTTCTTCTATCTCTGAATAAGCCACTTGCACATACAGTAATAGATAAACTCACAGACAGGATTGCTCTCGCTCACACACACACTCATACACACACACACACATACTCTCACACAGAGTCTAGCTTAGATGAGTCTGGCCTCTCCCTCCATGTCTGGCGGTAGATCACACACTCCTGTGAAGTGCATCTCCTTTCCCTTGCTTCCCTGTCCAATCCCAGATCTGGCTCCTCGCTCGCCCAGGCTGGGAGAGGGCTGCTGGGCCTGAGGGTCTGGCGACGTCCCACGGGGGATTCCACCTGCCCGCCTCTCTTTCAGGAAGACCTCTAGTCGGCGCAGCATCTGCTTGGGGTTCTTTTTGGCAAACAGCTCCACTTCTGATGGTTACAAAACACAGAAATTATAGGACTCATACTGGGATGACAATCTGTGTTTAACTGAGTTCCATGAAAAGACACAGAAATCGTGTTTTAAAAGAGGAGCTTGACATTTTAGTTCGATTAGTCAGCTGATACCACTAACATCTTTTGTCCTAAGATGGCAACTGAGCTTAGTAGAACAACTGGAAACTGAGGGAAACAGCTAGCGTGCTTCTGTGAAATGGTGAGATAATCAGCCCCTCTAAAGCTCTAAAAATCAGTTTAACACGTACACAAAGACAAGTGTAACAATGATAGTTGCAGTCTTACTGGACTCCTTGTCTACTCTTTAGGCAGATTTTGCGAGGAGGACTAAGTTTAGCCATTTTGCCAAGTTTACAGTTTTCGTGTTAAACTAAGATAGCCTGCTGCTATAACTGGCTGCTAGCTGTAGCTTCAATTTAAGGGACAAAAAAAAGAAAAAAAAAAGAAGGTAGATCTCATTACAAATGAAACAAACCTAGTAAGCATGATTTTAAAGTGCTAACAGTAACAGTCATTTTCTTAACCTTTTAGGACAAAGCCAGAGTCAGCAATGGTCTTCTGCTGTGTCTTCCACAGTTGGTACAGGTGCAGATACGTGGCAACGTAGAACTCATTCAGCACACCGACCACTTGTTGACGACGATTGCACTCCCTGGTACGAACAAAGACAGAAACGACTGTTGGGGTGAAGAGATACAGCAAGCCACGCCATGTACGCACCCTTGAAGATGCGGTAAAGCAAAAACTGAGGGAAATGACTCACTTAGACAAGGCCTCCTCTCTGAGTACTTGCAGAGCGATGCGGGTCATGTTGATTGACATCACACTGAACGGAAAGTTCTAAACCAGAGAAATACACAAGGAAATTTACTGTCTATCCACAAGGAATAACTGCTAAAAGAAGCCTTGATGCTCGTCTTGTAGCAGAATTTATTGATCCCACAGGGAAAATTCTCCTTTTCTCTGAGTCCCTCTGCACGGAGACTGAAGGTCAGGGTCAGCTACAAAGCAGCACAACTGGGGAAAGAGTTTTAGTATCCCTCTGAAGGATTAGTAAAATCTGATTCCTGATCAGAAGTCCAATATAAACATTAAACACTTAAATAAATCACACGAATGCCTGCGGACATTTGCCGACTCTTGACTGAGGAAACTGCCAAATAGGGCTGTATTTTATGACCAGGCCATACCTGTGTAGGGTGTTGTGATAGCTTGTAGATATCTCTAGCCAGTGGTAGAGTCTCTGGGTCCATCACAAAGTACAGAGTATGCATCAGTCCCAGGAAGCCAGTACCACGCAGGTCAGTGGCTGGGTCTGTACCTGCAGCACAGAAGACAAATCAACACAAAGACTAAGACTAAGAGTGCTGTCTACAATTTTGGATAAAGAGGCTAAACAGTGACTTTTGCCAATGCTTTCAAGGTGATGTAACTTGAACACACAGCAGATTGGCGTATTGGTGTCTTACCCTGAAAGCCAATGTTTTCCCAGTGTGCACCAAAGCGAGGACAGTCCAGCCTGCTGCCGATCAACCTCTTATAAATGGTCTGGAGGACACGCATGTGAACTGTTTGGCTGTTGTCCACGGGGCCTACAGAAGGCACACAAATATGCAAAGACACACACAAATATGCAAAAGAGAAACTCAGTGTTTTCATAGGGAGACTCATGGGCTTTACACAATGTGGGATGATTACACTAACAGATCCGGCACATGCGCACTCACACTGTGCAATGGCAAAGACAAGATCCCTCTCCTCCAGGAGTTCCCTGTGTAGCCGTGGAGGTCCAAAGAGGAAATGTGTGATTGCGGCCAGACCGGTCCTGCGAATGGTTGGCTGGATGTTCTTCTACAGAGGACAAGATCAAAAATATCAATTAAAACTACTGTCAGAGATATCAGTAAAAAACTTAATCTACAAACTTAATTCTTGTATTTTCACTGTTCAGGTGTGGGTGGAGATAAATGTTTTCTTTGCGTTGCTTTTGATTTATTCTTCTCTGATGTTTTAATTTGCTGTTGTGGGTGTTGCATTCCTTACCAGTAAGTCCCCAAGGTCTGTAGTCTGAAAGTACTGCAGAGCTTCATTGAAGGAGATGAGTGGGGTCGGGTTTGAATCCTCAGATAGAGCTGGGAGTGAATTATACAAAATGTGTTATTTTAGAAAATGAACTTGGAAACAAAAAACAAATCAACTAAAGGATTGTCATCCTGATGAAAACACGTGAATCAGGAGGATGTGTCCTACCTGGTTGGATGTTCTCCAGAGCTTCCCATTCCTCCCTGGCCTTTTCCAACTCCGCATTTTCCTTTTCTTCTGTAAAAGAGAATAGCAGGGGTGAGCTAAGACAACCAACTCAATTCACATAGACACAAATTTCAACATAGCACTCAAACAAGATGAGCCTCCACTCAGCCAATGAGCTATATTGCAAAGGTGACATCCATCCAGTTAATTCTCAGTCATAAATCCCTTCTATCTAACAGACCTGCATCCTCCAGAGTGCCTCTGAGACACTGTGCTTTCTCCAAGCAGGCAACCTTAGCTCCTGGGTGAGGTTTAACCTGGAACAGATGCTTGGTATCTAAGATACACACATTCCTGTGGGAAGAGGATGAGATGAAAGAGAGGTTGTATGTGTTACCTGCAGGTCTGGGCTGGTCCCCTCCAGCTGCCAGAGTCTGCAGAAGACCATTTTGCTTCAATGCTGAAATCTGGACAATTAACAAATAATGGATTAGATAACAATCAGTTAGAGACATAACATTTTAAAAGGAGATATTAAGATTAGGATTTAATTACTGGCAGGGATCTGAGAGGTGCACTGCCATTGGTGTGGTCTCTGACATTATGACCAATAACCAGTCCATTCATGACCTACAAAGAAACGTTTGTTTAGACAATTTCTAAATGAGAAAGGACAACCAGTAATTACATTGAGAAATTATTTTGGAGCTGTACTCACAGGTTTATGGTTGGAGTGCCCATTGGTGATCTCCTCTAAAGGTTTACATTCATGGGACAAACCATTCAGACCCTAAGGAAAGGGCAGCAACACAGAACAGATGCTTCAGACACAATGAATAAATGCTGTAACGTTCACTACGTTCAACAGAGGTAACTCATTATCACCTCATGCTTCGGTTTATTGAGTTTTTCAATTCATGGCCTTCCTGAAAATTAATAGAAAACTTATTAAAAATATTAAGTGCAACACGCTAAACTGAATCTCAGAGATGTTTTAGAAGTTGCTCACTTGCCTCTTCTTCTCTGTGCTAAGAATATACATACAATTTAAGGGTATGTTTACCATTTACAAATAAAGCAATAAGGTTATAAGCACAAGGTTATAGACCAGAGAGTTAAGAGGTAATGTTATGGGTAGAAAAGCAAGCTGGGGATAAGGGAAATGCCCTGTCAGCTGCCACAACAGCAACACGCCAAGCAAGCCAGATCGAGGATTACAGCTAAATCAGAGAGAGAACCGTTGACCTCAGGCTTTATGTTAACCACATGTGATGGAACTGCTTAAACAAATGAGCTGTTAGTTGTTTAACAATAAACAACAATGCAATGCAAAACAGGAACATTTACCCCCTGAGGGTAACACAACCAATAGGTCAACAATGTCAGATGGCACAAACTTCCGTCTTGTTGCCCAACACGGCAAATGCTGCTCTGTTTTAATGTTGCCAAGTTACCGTAAACCCAAACACTGCAATGCAATTAAACCACAGGTGAAATAATGTTACCTCAATGTGGGATGCAATATCAATGTCTTCTTCCATCGCATGTGAGCGTGTCGGCTTCCAAGCGTGTTCCTGATCCTGGCCTCTATAGGCTGCTGAAGTCCTGAACTGAGATGGTTTTAGGAGTTGATGCAAGGACCACCATGGTTTCTGTAGCACACACTTATATTGACTGCAAGTTTTTATGCTTGTCTTTTGATGTACAATACAGATCTGAATGTCCAGAGTCACCAGCTTGATTTCACCAAACTGTGTCCGTGGCAGAAGAAATCCACGTTGTGCACATCATATTCTCCTTTTAACAGTGATAACTGTGTGGTTTTTTGATGGCAGTCTGGTTTTATTAGCTACTCCAAAGTCTAACCTTGAGCATGGGCATTGATGTTAATGCACAGGTATCAGTCTACAAGAGCTGACAGGAGGAAAATGCTATCCATCAATGCACAAGTTTCCTGGAAACCTGCCTCCTTCCTCCTCTCCCCAGATCTGCCCAGCTCCTCAACCCCACCAGAGGTACACAGAGGCTGGATAATGACATTGCTTTTCAGGGCTCGGCTCTCCTCGTCCAAGACACTTCATCACTTTGGCACTCAAAGACAAATCCAGTATGCATGTAGAGCTACCGATACAGTTTCATTTACTTCCACTCAAGTCGCGTTACGTCTTCAGCCTCACACGGATCAGCAGCACACTTTCAAAGTAAGAACTGGAAGTGTCCGGAGAGATTTGGGTCATGGAGAGGATTCTTGAACGGACAGAGTCTGTCATATGCACACAGTGTCTGCAAAGCACAACAAAAACAATGGTTAACTGACGAGGTTAGTAAATATCTGCAAACAAGCAAAGCATAAATCAATTATTACCTACATGGTGATACATAAAACACGAAAAACTGAATAAATTGCAGCTACAATATATTCCCCCCCCCCCCCAACAGAGATTTTGATGTGTCATAGCAGGAAAAGCTCAGGCATTAAAAAAAATGGTTAACGATGGCTCAAATCCATCAAGAGTCCCTGAAATGCATACATGCACAATACCAGGACCCAAGAAGTAGCTAATCTAAATGAATTACAACCATGGTTGAAGTCAATTACAGTTTTATTTGCTGCTTCAAAGTCTAACCTTGAGTGTGGGCAATCCGAGGAATTTGCAAGAGCTGACTGGAGGAAATTATTATTTTCTTCCCAAAATGTCTATTAACCGAATTGTCCAAGATGCAGCCCACTTAATTATTATCCCACAGATACCTATATTTAGTGGTGTAAGATACCGTATTCATACTTTCACTTAAAGTACATTGTCGGTGAATTACTTTTGCTTGTAATGGAGAATTTTTTTTTTTTAACAGCGTCATATTGGTACTTTTCTCAAACAAGGTATCTACACACTTCCTCCATCACTGTTTAAATCACAGCAAGTAAAAATGCAAGACAGCACTGCAGAGTAGAGGCTCGGAAATACATAAATAAAATAAAATAACACAGCACAAATTCAGCCTTCTCAGATGACAGTTTTGTACAGTAACATGTCGACGCGTTGACAGCTACAGTTACAGCCTAACGTCAGCTAGCTACCATTATCTGTAGCAACCGACAGGCTAGCAATATGTCAGCTAGCAACCCCGCAGGCACAAAGACGCAGCCGCCGCTTCCATCTCGAACCGAGAAACGCAAATTGCATGCGAGAAACCCAAACCTTGCGGCAAACACCTGAACAATTTGTGCCACGAATTTTACCTGCAAATAAGCAGTCGACACCTAGTTGGCTAACACGAGAAAAGCCAGCTGCCAGGCTAACTAACGGGCTAGCTGCAGCTCTATTGAACTGTAACGGGGGATGGAGTCTTTCCCCAAATCCGACAGCGACATGCGAATAAATCTGATTTAGTCGCTAAGGTGTATTAAACACGCCAGAAGCAGTGCGTGCCGTGGCCTGTCCGGGAATATAATGTGATATGAAGCATTTTAAAAGTACCTCAGTTTCTGATTGTTTCTCCCTCCAATCTCAGCTTCCCTTCCCCCGTCCAGTGGCCACGGTAATTTCAAATGCATTCTGGGAATTGTGGTTTCTTGTCCCACACTAGCTTCATTACGTCATTGCTTTCTCTCGCACGGGGGGGCACATTTTCCATCGACACAGATATTATTCTTTGCTTCAGTATTTCCTCTGAACCTAATCAGTCAATAAAGAAAAAACACAAAATATGTAATATAAATATACGTATATATGTTATGTTATGTATTGATCAGGCATAACATTATGACCAACTGCCTAATATTGTGTATGTCTCCCTTGTGGCTCCAAAACGGCTGTGACTCATCAGAGAATGGACATGGGCCTTCTGAGGGTGTCCTGTGGTGTCTGGCAACAGAACGTTGTTAGTGGGGGCCTTTGGGTCCTATGGGTTGAGAGGATGGGCCTCAGTGGATCAGGCTTGTTCCAGTGCATCCCACAGGATCCTTGGTCAGTTTGAGATCTAGTGAATTTGGAGGCCAGGTCAACACCTTGTGCTGTCCTTCATGTTTTTTTCCTAAACCGTTTTTGTGTGTGTGCCTGTGTCAGGCTGCATCCTGCTGGGGATGGCTGCTCCCATCAAGGACTGTCATTGCTACGGGGTGGGGGTGCTTGGTTTGGTCATGGTGGGTGGTACATGTCTAAGTAACATCCGCACGAACAACGTTTTCCAGCAGAACATTGTATTGTCACAAGAGGGTCAAGGTTCTTTACTTCTCCTGTCAGTGGATTTAATGTTATGCCTGTATTGTATACAGTATGTTATATAGAATATGTTATATTTTGATTTATCCAATCCAGATCGTTTTCACTTTTTTTCTGTAGGTGCAAGAATGTGTCTAAATGTCCTCCCTTCGGAAAAAAAGGCTGATGTTTGGAGATGAATTTCAGTCAAGGACGACCAGATGGATGTTGGAGAAAAAAAGAAAAAAAAAAAAGGAAAAAAGAAAAGAAAAGAAAAATAAATTAATCAAGGCTTTCATAAATGCCAAGGATTCGAAATGGCTGCCAGATAGTTTGTTTTGTCTTCCCGGGCTTATTACACAACTTATCTGCAGAGGATAATTTTCCCTTTCCTCTAGCCCAGAGTTTCTCCTCTCCTCTCATTACACAAATAACGGAACAGGATCTCTGAATGTCTACAACTCACGTCACATCTGCTTATGCTCAGATTTTGAGGGATTTCAAGCAGATGTCGATTACTACCTTCTGGAACATTCTTTCAAGGAAAAGGGGAGGAAAAAAGTTTGCTTTAAAACACACGGTGGAGTGGGCATTTGTCTTTGGCCTAATTTATCAAAAGTTCTTTGGGAAAAGTGAAACATGGCTGCCTCATTGCCCAGACTACAGTCCTCAGTGATGTGACACATAATTCTGAAGGAGTGGAGATGAATATATTGCAATTAATGTGAGACAGAACGTGAGACCTTTACTCAACTCAGGTAATCCTGCCCCCTATAGTCTGCACTATGTGTCCAAGAAATGAGCTGTTGCAAAACATTTTGGATCGAACAAACCCATGCAAAATAGTCAAAATGTTACACAACTGGCAGTAATGGAGGACAGATTTCCTGTTTGGGATGAAATCCACTGTTACTTGATCTTGGGGAATGTGCTGTTGGCTCGCGGTAAGCAGCTAGCTGCTGGGCTCCTAGCACATCTGAACGGCCAAACACCTGCTCATTCTGGCAAAGCGTCAGTCTGAAAACCCACATGGAACAGGAAGACATTTTTTTATGAACTACATTTGTCATGATTTAAAAACAACCTTTATATTCATCCATCTCCTCCCTTTCAAAATGGAATAATTGTGCAACTGCCGTGTTGTTTCCTAGAGAAGTTTTATGGTTTCTGTTCAGTTTAATGTTTTATTTGAGTATTTTTTTCCCATTAGGAGTGGAATTTCTGTTTTTCCACAGAAGTATCGTGACCAAGTATTTTGTAGTGAAGCAAACGACCAATAAAATGGTGAAAGTGATTTTATTTGAGTTCTCATGCATCAGGATAGGACAGTCAAAATCATTCTCCAAAATGCCTCTCTGCTTCTCCAACAGCACAATATAAGCAAAAACATATAAATATCAGTGGCACTGCTGTCATTTATTCACTTGGCAGTCTCTATAATGCAATGCATCTGAGCAACAATAAATAAAACATTGAAAATACAAGTGCGATTTCACAGCAGAGGGAGGGATAATTATTGGAGTGCTATCAAAAGGAAACAATGTTCAGTTTGTTAAGAATCTAGCGTGTCTCTGGTATATGAAATCTGACCTAATTCACTAATTGGTTCAAGAATTTAGTGGTTTACATGCTTACACTGATGACAATTGTCATAAATCTGATTTAGAGTGCAAGATACTGAATGCTCGTTTTGGCGCCTTTTGCAGATGACTTTGTCCTGTGTTATGGTAATGTGTGAAAGTTGGCCATGTTTTTTAACAGGCTACTACTTCTTTTTTATAACTGGAAGATTGAAGTACTTTTAAATTGCTATTTTATAATCTGAAAAACATAGTAATTAAATAATAACAGTGATGAAAATGACAGTCGGTTTAATTTGTCGCCTGCATTTAACAAGTGACAGAACACTAACAGTGCAACCTTTCTTTAAACTTGTTTTCAAAAGACCAAAATGAAATGACTACAATCAGAAACACTCAAGGTCCAGATTCATGTCAGTGATTCTAAATCCTAAAACAGATTTTCTATTATTGAGGGCAAGAAAAACTCACATTTCTATTAGGATTTTCTTAAGATCTCAGAAAAGCACAACATTATCTGATCTCCACCATCCTTCCTTATGCTGCAAGCAGATTTCTATGATTTTCTAATGAGCTGGGGTTGCTCTTCTGCCACCGTTGAGCACACTGTGCCAAAGCTCAAGAGGCTTCTTGTGTCAGCAGGCATGAGCCATCTCCATAGAAACATTATTAGCCATTCTCTGCCTGAGGTGGTTGGCAAAGTCCACCTGCGTCTGAGAGAGCACTCTGTTTATGATTGTCTTCGGGATCCAGCCCTGCAGACGACAAAGACAAAGCCAGCGTTAAATTGGATGACATGATGTCTGTGGACAGGTTTTTCTTTTGGTTCTTAAACAAATTTAACTGAAAATCAGTTGGATAACCGTAGAAAAGAAAAGACATGGCAGTAGTTTGTACCTTTAGATCTATACTTAGTAACCAGGTAAACTTGGTCTTATTGGGGTCTTCAGCACAGGGCTTCATAACAATACAAGTAGGCCCATTCTCCGCTCTGCAAAAAGATTGATATGGTTAATATACATCAGTTTAAACTGCATTCAATTTATCAGTCAAACTATTCCAATCAAATAATCACATCTGAAGTGCACCCAGTCATTTCTCTTTACACAAACTCATGACCCCGCTGGTGACTCCCCTTGACTGACCTGACTACACCCTTCTGCTCAGGCATTTTTGGGTGCTGAGTGGACATTCCAGCCAGGAAGCAGGTGGAGCCTCTGCGTTTGGCACAGCGGACACTGACAAAGTCCCTTGGTCCAACCACATTTCCAGGTGTCTCTGCAGATACCTCATGAGTAATCATTGTGTCCTGACCGATTTTCTGAAGAATCTGGGGCATCCCAACAAAAAAATATATATATATATCAATGCTCTTTGATAGATATTTTAAAGTTCAAATCCCACAACCATAAATGCAGTAATAATAATTTTCCAACTGGTGCTGGAGCTACTCTCTTACCTTGACCTGCTTGACATTAGGGTTCCACTCGCCCATCTGCTCCATATTCCCCACCAGCTCTTCGTAAAGATTGTCAGGATGTTGCTCCAACATCACTTCCAGCTTGAACACCTTCCCTACGTCAGGCAACACCTTACTCAGGACCTTATCTCCGTTCGCCTGTAAAGAGGTGGAAACAGTTACAGGAAGTATTCAACTGGGCCATTAGCCCTGCATATGTGCAGTAACAAATGTTTACATGACTTAATTCAGCAGTGAGCTGTGATTCTGCTCTGTGGGTTCATTCCCAACTTCGACACTTACAGCTACAGTTTCAACGGTCCATCCGTCCTGCTCGCTGAGGATGCTGATGGCCTTCTGCAGTGCATCCTCACCCTGCTTCACATATGACATCTCTTCCTCATTGTAGCCCTTTTCTTCGATCCGAGAACCTTAAAACAGAGTTGCAAGTAAGAAAATAGTGACTGTAAATATTCCACAGTTATTTCTGTTGCTGTATTTCTATGATGAAATGAAAGTATTAAACATGCCCTCATCACGTTTATCAGGGCCAGGTGGTAGAACAGGTCAAGATCTTTAAGTATCTGGGCACTGAGTCTGTCCACCACCTGTCCTTCATACAATATGCACAAGGGCTCTACAAGGAGGCCCAAAGGCCCCACATGTTTCTCCTGAGGAGACTGACAGGTTTTAACAGTAGACAAGACATTTTAACAGCGGTATACCTTTCACTCATTTAAATCAATCCTCACTGGTGAAAACTACTTTAAGTGAAAAGCAAGAATCATGACTCACATGTCAAAATCCAACTCTCAGACCATCACACTTACACAATAGGAAGAAATTTCTCAATTACTAAGGACTCTTCACCGCTCCTTTCACCTACTCCCATCATGCAGCAGTTTCCAAAAACCCTATCATTCCCTCTGGTCAAAAACAAGGTCAAATAGACTGTCACTGTTACACACTACATTATACAGAGTCAAATAATCAACTCACTGAGAAGGGAGCTTCGTCTGCGGACTTGGCTGATCCAGTTACTGGGGCCTGGACCTGCCAGTCTTTTCAGCTCATGATGAATGGCCACCATGGCATTTTTTCTGATTCCTGGAAAACAGAAACAGAAATTACACAATTACTGCATTTAACATGCTGTATGAAGGAAGGACAAAGGGACATGACAAGTAAACACTTGGCTGTTATTCTCTTCCATTCACTCAACCACCTGATCCTGAAAGCAGAACTCAGATGGGAAATTGTGCAGATTAGCATAAAGTAAAACAGGGAGAACTAGGTCAGTGCAACAGTGCTGAATGTTCGACTTGACTGCTCACTCACCTGTCATGTTCCTCATGTGCCGATAGGAGATGCCAGCACACAGTTTAAAAGTTGCAGGCAACATTTTGTTGTTAGAGGAGTTTCTAGGAGCTTTAAGAGAACTAAAGAAAAACTGCAAAAGCAAGTTAATCACAATTTAAATTCTGCCTGAGCTGCAAATGCTCTGAAAAGGAGTGGATGAATGGCTGTCAGTGCTGTAGAGGTTTTTGGGATTCTGTCTGCAGATGCTTGAAAGTGACCATATATATAAGAGCGCTGCCCACAAGGTCACCCCGCTATCACCACATAGATAAACACACATCACCTCACTATTCTGACGGCCATGTCACCAAGGTTGTTTCACGGACACGACGAGCGTTTCTCTCACAAACACTGAGTGAGATAACGTCCAGTGCCCGGGCCCACTACATTACTCAGCCAAACACACACACAAACACACAAACAATCTCATACCAAAGGGTGGCATGAAGAGAAACAGCCTCTACGTGATGAGAGCGGTCAGAGAGGTCAGTGGGAGAGACCCTGAGTGACTCATCCATCCCTTCATGGTCCATTACAGCCTAAACACTCAAAGGAATTTGAGGGCAAGAGTTTTCCGTTCAGTTTGGCTTGTTTCTTCTCCATTATGACTTATATCTCAGAATGAGCCTAGTTTAAATGAACAGTCATTAAATCCTAGTGTTCAGTTTGGGTTCAGTGAGAGACTGGGCTCTCTTTAAGAACTTAAAAAACAATGTTTTATCACAGTGAAACTTAAGGACTTAGTTTACTGAAAATTGCTGAAGAACATATCTTTGATTCACAAAGTTAGCCCAAGAAGAAAATGCATGTTGAATACAATGGAGTTTTATATAAGTGACGGATGTTGGCATTTCTTTGAGTTCATTTAAGTTCATTTGGATTTGTGCTTCTTTATAAAATGTCTCATCAAACTATGTAATGTCACCCTGTAGGGCCATAGACATCACTGTGCACTTTTTGTCAATGAATTACTTGTTGACAAAGAGAAAAGAGTATTTTTATGTTCATAACATAATCCATGTTAAACTTTTTCCTTATTGTGTGTAATACTTGTGACTCTTTAATATTTTAAGTAGGTCAAAAGACATGAAAAATTATTTAAGAAAGCAGTGTAAAGGAAAAAAAATTCTGATTTTGCAACCGCATTTAATAAAACACAAATGTTTAATAGGAATCTTGCATGTGAGTTACAGTCATGAACAAAATGTAACCTTGAGGTTATAGACAATACATATTTGGACAGTTTTACTGTTAAGAAACAGGCGGTAACAGGAAGACAGAGGTAAGATGGTTTGTTTAAGTACATATATGAAATATGAACATTAATAGACACTTTATTGTAGAGAATGGATTTTTTTTTTGGCGTGGTAGCAGTTGTGCTGATACTCAAAAAATAAATAAAAAACACACTTAATACAGAAAACAGGATGTGAAGAAGTAAACAAGCGTGCAGCATGCTCCATAAACTGACCTTGTATAGATAAAAGTTAAAAAGAGTTACTAAGAGGAACTAATACACATCCAGCAGAGCTCTTGTCCATTTTTCTATAGTTAGACTTGTCAGTCATCACATTTCATAATACAGACAGTTAAACTATGAGAACCTTTCTGTCGGTGGGTTCAAGCTCTTTTTGGAAGTTTTTCCGAAAGGCTTGGTTAGTCATCACAGGGCAGATCCGTTAATACATGTTTTATCAAGCCACAAACATGTTTTTTGAACCTTGCTTACTTCATCCAAGAAAAGTCCAAGTTATCTAACAATAATACTGCCCCGGCGAACTGCACGTCAAACTTGCACTCAGAGTCAACAGTGCACGCGATCACAGTAACGGAAACCTGTCGAGAGAGTATCAGTTCATCTGATTACTGAACAGGAATGAGCACAGAGAAAACAGGAACAGATGAATAATTCTCAAAGAAATGTTGAAGTCACCTTAACCCACAGCCTCACATCCCTCTGGCTGGATGTCAGGAATCATCCATCAGTCCCTCTGGCCTTCTGCGGGGTGAGTGCTCTCATTTAACATGGGAACACACAGACCTAGTACTATCTGACCCATTACTCAGCCACAGTGGTCAGACCAAATACCCATGCCTCTTCTACTGTAGAGTCTTTTTTTTAGACAAAGAATCAGGAGTAAAGTGGGTCATATGCCTGTTCCTAATGGCTCCCTATTTGGCAAGAGCAGCATCATGTTTTAATGAGTTTCAGTCCTGGGGCAAAGTTAATTTCTCTGATGTGGATCATGACTGGGAAGGATACCTGGTATGGAGAGCCAGAACTACCAAACTCATATAACAAAATCAAAATCAAACCTTGTTTGCATCACAAGCAGAAATGCATAAATGAACTGACAGAAATTAATAAAGGGAAGAGGATTAGGATAAAAAAAAAAAAAAACTGGGACTGTGACTTTTTTCAGAATTCTGACATTAATGTCACATCTTCACTTAGTCATGATTACTTTGCCTGACATGTTATAATTCTGAGAATAAAGTCACAATGCAAAAAAAAATGTCTTAACTTATGCTTAACCATTGTCCACTATTTTTGATTTTTTATTGTTGTGCACTTAATGACATATAGGTTTATTTAGTCACTCATTCATTTACTTCTGATTTATCCATGTTGGTCCTCAGTAACATGGAACCTGAAAGTTAGAGTCTATAAAAAGTGTCTTTGTGTACAGTTGTAGCTTTTACTGTCGAGACAACATAATCATAACTAAGTGAAGATGTGATCTTTATCTCACCAGATTGAACTAACGTGTTTGCCAGATTTGATGAAGCTGGGACAGCTCAGTTACAGAAAGGGCTTGAAGGAAAGATGTTTGTGTCTGTGACTCTGTTTTTATAACTGCACATTTTGTTACACATCTCTCGTATACGGCCCAATATGAAGAGAAATTACAAATACTATTGTGGTGTCTGGTGTATGAGTGTCAGAGTATTGTTTTCATTATACATTCATGTATGGATTCAAGTCATCAGCGTTGATGTCACCTATAGAGATAATATTTTTCCTAAAACCTGAATACTTCATCTGTCTTCACTGGTTCTATTTATTAATTGTGATACACTGCATCCTGGTTTCATCAAATCTCTTTAGAAAGAGGAAATATTAATCTTAAAAGGTAATTTTATTACAGTATACACTCACTTGCTGAAACATTAGGTAGTGAACACTAGTGAAAACAAATTTTAACAGTTCTGAACCAAATCCCCCTTCATTACTGTTAAAATGTTCAGTTTATGTTGAAACAGAGTAGCTATGCAAGTATAATTTTGGAGGATGTAGTTCGTGGTGCTGTTAAACTGGATTGAATTAAACCCAAAAGTGTTTCTGTTATTTAACCAAGCCCACAGACTAAAACGGGGTTGTCAAAATAATAGAAACATGTGCTGCTACAACACAGTAAAGATCAATAGTACGACAAACTACAGCCTCCAAAATGAAAACACAGGTGAATCTACAGCTCTGCTTAATGTCCACAAGAAACTACAACAAAAATGTGATTAGAAAACTAAAATATCTATTTGAATATGAACCAGAAAATGTTCTGTGGTCATGTGGACAGAACATACAGGGGAAAAAAAGAGACAGACCAACTGTGGAGTACTCAAACTATAGTACAGAGTTTATTGGGACTTGAAGGACACAGTGGGTTTGGCTTTCACATGCACTCAGCACTTTCTGTACATCACATTAAGAGGGGGAATTCCCTCATTGACTCCTTCCTCTCCATCCTTTACTCCTCCTTCCCTTCCTCACTTCCAACAAATGGTGTGAGTCTGTTTCAGTTTGTGTTGACGCGTTCCCCAGCGAAACAAACGGAGCATCACAGTCAGAGAATAAACAAAGTGCTGATGTCTGTGTGGGTATAGTCTGGGAGATCATGCTTACAAGGAGGCACTTCAGTCAGATTCAGAATATTAATATTTTTTCATATCAAGTACGCAAAAAAAAAACAAAAAACAGGCTAGTGTGAAATTGGTAAGGACGATTATTAAAATTACTGCATGGACCTGCTGTCACCATCTCAGATAGGGAAAATACCACATTCCAACTAGCTTCTCCTCTCTTTCAATTGGCTGCGCTGCTGTGAGAAGGCCACTTCTTTGTGTGGTGCTTGTAGGATCTTCTGGTGTCTTCCTCTTCTCCTCTGCTCATGAAAATGAAAAAACTGGACTGTTTAAAGAAAAAAAAAGATAACCCTACACATAGCATTGATACCCTGTGTCTTTAATTATGGTGGACACAAAACAAGAGGAAGACCATTTTGATTTGTGAGGCATTTTGAAGAGCACGTGAAGTGTAAAGGGGTAAAATATGAAAAACCTGTACATGAGACAACAATGGCTATGCAGCAATATCTATTTTTTTTTTTAAGTGGAAAAGGCATAGGGAGAACAAGAACACTTTAGTTTTGGATGTAGAAAACAAGAGGCATGTGACAATATCAATACAACGATGTGCCTTAATGATCAGAGGTAAAACATTTTCATTTGGTAATAAAACAGCATGACATTAGTTTAAATTGTGCAACTTGCAAGTCAGGCTGAGTGCATGTGTTCCTCTCCACTGCACGGGGGGACTGTGCAGAAAACTGAGCAACGAACAAAAAAAAACTAAAAAAAAAAAAAAAAAAAAGGATTTCTGTTTCTGTACAGCATATTAATTCGTTTTTCAGACTCCACATAATGTCAAATATAAAGTGACACTGTAAACTGAGGGAGACGCCTGTATGTGTATACAATGGAAACATCAGTGGAATGAGGTATGCAGAAGCGAAAGGGATACAGCTGTCCATACTTACACATGTCCATGCAATGAAAACACAACACGATTCTCACAATTCCGAGTGTGTGCGTCTATTTGATTGTGTGTACTGCAAGTATGTGTGCTTTAAGCAATATGATATGTCTGCAGGCTCGTATTTAGAGAAAAGTGTATAAAACGGATCGCACGCTCTGATCCTCCCGCGGTTCTAAACGACAGCTAAAAACCTTCAAAAACCAAGAATTCAACTTGACAACAGTATCACAAGACTAAACTGGAATCTTTGGCCTGAGTGTATGCAAGGCAATGTACATTATGTGTTGAGGTTGTTGAGGTGACGTGTTCTGAATGTTTAGCAGTAAATCTGAGGTATGGGAGGTGAAATAAAGAGAAAGAATAAGTTAAGAGTTGTGAAGATGGTGAGACTCGGTGGATGAAGATGGATGGAGAGATACTGGTACAAGGTACAAGCCAGAAAGTACAAGACTGAAAATGACTGGAAAAAAAATATATCCTTTTGAAAAAACTAAACAAAACAAAAAAAAATTCACCAAGACCCCATCTTCTATTCCCTGTGGTGGTCTTTATTATACAGTGGATCCCCTGAATATTAGCTTGTTTTCTATCCTTTTTTTTTTGTTTTCATCAACATCAGTGGCTCTGTTCTGTAGTCCAACAATCCTGAGGGTATGTAAGGTTTGTCTGAATATTTCCAAACGTCTCTGCAACATTGACCATCCTACTACAAATGCCCAGGGTCTCAGGGCCTGGTCACCCCCCCCTCCCTCCCCATGGGCTGACCATTTAGGCTTTTAGACAGGCTGTCTCCGGCTGCTGCTCAGGCCCCAGCTGTGGACCAATCAGCAGCGGGGAAGCCCTTTCGGAGCTCCTTCCCTTTGTATGTGTGGCTCCCACACTGTCACTGTGCCACTAGGGGGCAGAGTTGGACATGGAGTCCACAGAGTTTACGCTGGAAGACTGCGCACGGCTGTTGGAGATAGACACCTCTGGGTGCTGCAGCAGATAAGGAGAAAAGAGATATTTGTGGGTCACTCTGAAGAAGCGTGTTAGTGTTTGCGAGCGAGTCTGTTTGTTCACTTACATGCCTCCTGAAGATCCTGTCCAGCAGGCTGCGTCTGGGAGGCTCAGGCGGCTGATTCCAGTCCAAATCTGGAGGTCTCGTCCCTTGAGGTCCAAACACATTCAAATCTCTGAAACACTCGGTTTCTATCATCTGAACGAGAAGAAAGAAAATAAGAGGGAAACAATAATGCATGAGTTTAGTGAACTGCGAATGAGTTCTTCCAGCAGATGTACAAAATGCTCTGAGCATTTAAATATGTCATATAAAGCACACTCACTTACCTCATTTTGCCATGGGATGGAAACACTGCCTGTAGCAAATTTGGAGTAGAAGTCGTTGTCAGTTTGGTCCAAATTTACTCCCTTGACTGTGGAGAACTGCTCTATGTCCAAAACATCCTTACAGTACACTGCCCGAGGCTGAGCGAGGGCAATGACCATGAAATAGCCAGGGTTAAGAGGAAAAACAGGAGACAAGTTTATCTTAAGAGATGATTTATCATCATGGAATTTTACTCGCTGTTCTTGAAAGGACTGTTCTTTTCCTGTAGTTTTTATTCATGTAAATACAAAAAGTTCTAAACAACTAAAGAAGGGTTTCAGGCAGTTTCATTCAAGGTTGATTTAAACACAAAATGTGTACAATAATATAAACTACTCACATCAGGCACAAAGGGAGGCTCCACTATTCCAGCCTCCATCCTTTTGAAGTTGATTTTTTTGAAGAACGAGTGGGCCTTGATACCCGCTGCTCCATCCGCCTTGCACCCCAGCCTCTGCTTAGGGTCTTTGGTGAGCAGCTGGGCAAGCAGAGGCAGAGATGAATCACTCAATTATTCATCAGTCACATCTCTCTCACTCTCTCTCTCTATACAAACATCTTTCCATCAAGCCTCACCATTCTACAGATGGCCTTGGTGTCCTCTGTAAACTTGTCGTTGTACTCCTCCTCTTCCTCCTGCACCCTCCTCTCCACTTCCTCCCGCTTCACTCGCTCTTTGCGGGCGCGGAAGGGCGATCGGCCGGCAGTCATTTCGTAAATGAGGCAGCCCAGTCCCCACCAATCAGGACTCATGCCGTACTTTTCATTGTTTATCACCTCCGGAGCTGCAGAGAAAGGGAAACAGGTTGTTATGGTTTAAGAACGTGTCAATTTACCTCTGGAAATGCTGAATGCACTTTTTCTTACCCATGTAGCCTACAGTCCCCACCCTGCCTCTAATGAGTTCTCCATCAGGCACTTTGATGGCCAGCCCCAGGTCAGAAATACGAATGTGTCCTGCAGCACAACATAGGAGGCATGAGTGATCTGTAGCACTGCTGATGCTATACACATACCCCTGAAAGATGTTCATGTCCAGTGTGCAAAACTATTTTATACATACCTACAGTGTGTTGTCAGGAGGCATTATTGCAATTAAAAAACAAAATGCTGCACAATAACAAGAAATATGAGCTAATGAAGACTCAAAACCCACCATTGTCATCTAACAGGATATTCTCTGGTTTCAGATCCCTGCAAATAACACAGAACAAACACATCAACATGTGATTCCAAAAAGCAGCAAAATTCAAAGACTTCTTCTCTGGGAATCAAACTGGCATACACTACATGTAAAAATGATTTTACCCCTACCTGTAGACAATATATTCCTTGTGCAAATGGTCGAGCCCGCAGCCGATTTGAGCAGCATAAAACTGGACCCTGTCTTTCTCGAAGCCCGGGGTGCCCATGTTGTAGATGTGAAACTTCAGGTCTCCGCCGTTCATGATGGTCAGCACCAGGCACAGAGCGTCTTTGGTCTCATATGCATACGCTAAGCTCACCTAGAGGAAGACAAGAACACGTTAGATGGTACAAAGAGTGTGAACAGATCCCCAAATCATATGTGCTTGATTTACTCACAACAAATCTACTGTTGACTTTCTCTAAAATCTGCTTCTCGTTGAGCGCCATGGACTCTCCTTTCCTTTTCTTGATTCTCTTCTTCTCCAGCTTCTTGCAGGCGTACATCTTCCCTGTTGCTCTGACCTGGCAGGCACACACCTGTGAAGAGGAACAAACCAACATGTCACGTATTATTGTTAAACCCCAGTGCTGCCAAGATCACATTTCCCACATCATCTCTTACCTCTCCGAATCCCCCTTTCCCCAGCACTCGGTACTGTCTGAACGTGTCTTTAGTGATCGGTTGCCTGACAAAACACAGACACAGCAAAATCCATTAATAGATGCTTATATAGTATTGATTAAGACAGAGATATTATCTGGGGAACTCAATACCATCCTGAGTCTGTTTCCTGGACAGAGGGTGGGGCCACTTGTGCGCAATTTCACTTTCCAGACAAGGATACAAACAAGGCTGCGGTGAAAGCCTGCTGTTTACTTCTATCTTCCTTTGATATGCACTCTGCATAAAACATTTTCCTGTCCAGAGTCATCATACTCCAGCCTAAGTCATTTTGTCTGCTTAGTGTCCTCCTAAAATTCTAATCTGGGACTGTTTTTGTCTTTATGTCCCAGTATTTAAAAGGGTGCATTAAAGTTTATGGTTTTATCGTATGGAATTCTTGGTTTGTGCCATTTCTATCATTAAATATGTACGATGATTGTTATTGATGTTCATGATTTTATAACCACATTTCTGTTCTATCAATCTCAATTAGGGTTTTCACATTAACTGCAAGTTTAATGAATACAATTGGAAAACTTTTGTTCTACACTGTAGCTTAAAATATCAATAGAGTTCACCTCCTAATCAAAGTATGTATTGTTGCTGACAATTTTCATTTTTTATTTTTTATTATACCTTATCTCTGGGATGAGGTATACAATAGAAATTATACAGTTTACCCCACTACGTCTATCTGGCATCTGTAGTTAATATGAAGATGAAGAATTAAAATCTTTACATACAAAATTATATGATCAATGTATAGAATTATGACCTAATGTAAGTAAACTATCCTATGTATAAGAATAACAATAAGAATAAGAAAAACCTTTATTAGTCCCGCAATGGGGAAATTGCAGTTCACAACAGTTTACAGAAAAATGCAGAATAAAAAAATAGCAAGAGCAAAAAGGGTAGCTATAAAGATAAAGACGTTGAATTAGCTTCAGCTCAGACATTAATGCATCTGAATACTTTGATCATTGGAGAAAGTGACTCTAAAAACTTCTAAAATTTGCTTTTGCACACAGAAAAGTATACTGTTTAAAAACACCTTCGTTATTTGTACTGGCGTGGCCTCGTAAAAATGCAATTGGGAATGGTATAGTGAACTCCTAATTTCAATACAGCGTAAACTAGTGCACTGTCTGAGCATTAGCTAGCATGCCAGATGGTTTGTTACACAGAACTGTCTGAGAAGTCGTTATTGTGAAGTGTCTGGAAAAGGCAGGCAATTAAAAAAAAATTACTTGACAGGTGAGATCTATGTTGCTGTCCTCACCATAACTAGTCATCAGTCCTAAAACTTGCCTATAGTGGCCAGTAGTTCCTCACAGGATGCTGACTGGAAAAGGTTGGGAAGATAAGATTCTCTTCTGACAATCCAGCTGCCTTGCAAGGTAAGGTTTTATCCATGTCTATGGGCCAATTTATCACTTACCGCTCCACTAAATTACAAACTATAAGTGGGTGCAAAGAAACAAAACCCAACCAACCTCTCCAGCATCTTCCACTGCAGAAAGCGATCAAAGTACATGCTGTTCTGGTAGTCTGCAAACGGAGCTCCACTCAGGTAGTCGTGGACAACCCTGGTCCAACACACAACACAAAAGTGAAACTCAGTGAAATCACTTACCACCGAGAACACAACACAAGCCAAAATTTAGTTTGCAAATGACTTAATGTGAGGGAGAAGCTGTAGAGACGAGGCAGAGAAAATACAGGGGAGTGTCCAGGAGACAGGTGAGAGCGGATGAATGAGCAACTCACTTGCGGCAGTTGTTGAAGATCTCCTTACATGGACTGAGCTCGAGGTTCTCTCTGCACTGGTCTGCAAAAACCTCTGCTATGTCTACACGCTGAGGTGACTACATCAACACATATAAACACACACGGTAACATACACGCACACATGCACAAATACGTCGCTATTTATTACGACCACTACATCAAACCGAGGAGAAATATGTGTAACTTCTTAGTTTTTTCAAACACTACAGTTTGTTTAGTATGCACATTGAATTACTACACCCACAGAAGTACCTTTGGAAGCTGTAACTCAACATTATTGTCTGCTTAGAATAATTTTTTAAACATCACCCTACAAGGCTACAAATTAGCTTTTATAATAAAATGTGAAATAAGGCAGGATCGGACACTGATAAAACATATCAGACAAAGAAACGTACTTGTTTCGAGAGAAAGGTCTTGATGATCTGGTCGCCCCTGCTTTTTCTTTTTTCATCAGGCGTCACCTCATAGTCTTCCTAAATGAAAAATATCTCCACGTCTTTATCAATATTCTGTGTACAGGATATAATGTATATCATACAAGTCATACGAGTACCAAACATTTTATTTTATTGTCTATGTATATATATATATATATATATATATACGTATGCTGCAGACTTGTTTCCTGCTGGAAGTGAGAACGCTTTTTGTCCTTTTATTAGTAACAGATGACTTTCTAAATGAATACCACAGAATTAGCAAAGAATTAAATCCACCAAGTTAGAAGCAAATACTCAACAGCATTCGGCAACGTCTCACTTCCCAGGTTCAGTTTTATCTGTAGAGGCCCAAAACACCAATTCACCTCTGCTTTATAATCTGAACAGCATAGTTGGTTTGGTTTAAAGAAGAAGAAAGTCCCACAAAAAACACACAATTCAACTGTTTTCCAATCATCAAACCAGAAGAAGCGGAGATTCAGCTGAGATATTGAATATGTCATTAAAAGGTTAAGATAAGATGTTTTTATTGTCATTGTCCTTTAGAAAAACAATTAAGTCCAGCAGCAAGCAACACACAAGAGAATCTGGAATATAAACAAATCTTACACTGATGAGGAGTTGGCAGAAGAACTAAAACCGGATGCTTAACTTTTCCCTCTCTCTGCTTTACAAATGGGGGAAAAAAACTCTTTCTCTGCCTTCACTAAGGAAGGAAACCCTTAATTTGTCGTTTCATTTGAATGATGGAGCAGCTGCTGTTTAGCGGTGACAGGGCCACTTCACAGATGCACACCTCTCATTCTGTGCATCGCTGTCACTCTCACATAAACATACGCTGCTCTCAGTTCCCTGTTTGAACATACGTGGCCGCTGAAACAAACAGGTTTGGCCGTTCCACACCGTTGGATATACACGAGGATGAGGCAACGGCATTAAAAAAAGCATTTTGTAGCCTGCGCTTTTAACTTCTCAAAACAAGGGTGGGGGGGGGCAACATGGCGTCTGCACTGCACGCTGGCCCAACTCTTTCTATTAGTGGGTTTTTTCCAACACGGTCCTGTGTTGCCTGGCAACCACACAGTAAACACGGTGGGATTCCTTGAGGTCCTGGAGTGTCACAGTGTGTCACACCAGCGTCACCAGCTTTCCACTACAAAACACACACTCACACACATTCACGTATATATACAGTGCATGCACACATAAGCCTGGAGCTTAGGGGAAAACTGGCTTTAAAAAGCCACAGCGTCACTGACACTTCAGAACAAAGCCAGCGATAAATATGTACTGTAACGTAAACATATGCTGGAAGAGAATGACTGAAAGGCAGCGAGATAGGGAGAAAAAAAAAAAAAACACCATGACTGCTACCAAGTGTTAACTACCAGAGGATTTGTTATCGGAGGTTCCAGAGAAATTACACACACACACAGTAAATGAGCCCTGTGATTCCCACCCTTTGCCAGTGGGGGGTCATCCAAAGGGGAAAGAAGACGCCCTTTTAGCCTTTTAGAAGCAGAGGGGATCCAAGAAACACACACGCACGCACACACACACACACACACACACCCACACCCACCCACACACACACACACACCTTCTCACGATGTAAGAGGAACCACTGGAACCTCCAAGCACATTCCTTCCTCTGCTGTACACTCCCTCTTCCTCCTGAGGTGATGTGTTCATACGTTCCCATGGCTAACACACTCGTCCTCAGTTTACCCAAAAAGAACACATATTCCCATATATTTCACTGAATACTAGATTGTATAATGAAACTGTCTAGTAAACACGTGTTATTCAATTACTTGAAATGCAAACACCTGGCTAGTTGTAATCGCCCTCAGACCTGGTTTATTGTCAAGTGAGGGGTGCTCAAGAATGGCTTGAGAGTTGGTCACATGGATCACAGAATTAGCTCCAACATGTGTTTGGGACAAGCGTGTTTCCTCGCCACAGAGGGTGACGGTCACTTTTTAGGGCTGTGTTGTTAATATGGGGCAGAGAAAGGGAGGGATGGGGGTGTGTTGAGTTTGGAAGGGGTGGTGTGGGAAACAATGCTGTCCTTTCTGTCTTGTCACATGCCCGCAAAGATATTCTGGCCATAGATAGATAAAGACTTAAATGTGTCATGAGGGAGGTATTTCGTCTAGACGCAAAGAGAGAAAGAGCGAGAGAGAGAGAGAGATGTGGGCAGGGGGCAACAAGCTGGGTGGACTGGGGATCTGGCTGGTTGAATAATCACTACTCAGTTTAATTGTCTCCTCTGGCTGCATGACCCAGCACTGGCGTATTTGGAGGCTACGCTGTAATCAAAGTGAGTACACTGAAAAAGTGGACGGGTGCGTTTCTAGGCCTACGTTCATCCGGGAAAGAGCGCCGTTTTTCCAGTTACTCCGATAACACCTAGTCGCACCAGGGGACAGGCTGTCCATTACAGAATTGATCATGTGCCGTTTACAATAAAGGGGAGATTTACGACGCCTAATCCATACTATAATAACTTTAAACAATGGGCTTTTGATTTCACGCGCAAGTAAACAGCGGCAGGTTTTTCATTTCTAGCCAACGACCATGGATTTTGTTGGCTGAGAGTTCACTGTACATTATATTTCATCAGACACGTTCCTGGATCACAATACATATTTCAAATATAATGCCAAAAATATTGTTGTGAGCTAATAGTATGATGCATGGTAGTTGGCCAGACATACTGATGAGAGAAAGAAACTCTGTTGTATAATGTTTTCCTTAGCACTATGTCAGCACTAGTCGGACCACTGTCAGAGGCTTTTTGGTCCACTGTGAATACTAAATCAGCAACGTAACCCATCTGTAAAAGGCTGATTGTCTGTTCAGCTCATTTAACTAGTGCACAAAAAGAGAAACAGAAGCGACGAAGGCAAATAAAGTAAAGAGGACACACAATTCTGGAGAGTCATTTCCTCTCGCGCAGGCGCAGAAGGTACGTGCAAGTTGGCCACTGGCCATAGACTTTGCGGTGCGTTCAGGAGCACGTTTTTGGTCCAGATACATGCAACATGAGGTGTCGTCAATGTCAGCATCTGCTGCCCCTAGTTCTTTTAATGACATGTTAGTGTGTCTGGGTCTTTAAGTGCTTTGCCCAATCTTTGATTAATACTATAGGGATAAAGAGAGTTGATTTTCCCCACTTATTTCTAATTCTTCTACTTCTTTATGGGATTATTAATGGCTACTAAAGTTCTACTAAAAAGATGTCCACTCAAGGTGTGTGTGTGTGTGTGTGTATACCATTGCGTCCAGCAGCTGGATGCATCGTTGTAGTTTCGGTCTGGTCTCACAGTAAAGACGGAAGAGTAGCCGCCCGATAGGCTGTTTCTCACAGATGCTCACATAGTCTCTGTCTGCAGAAATAAAAAGCAGACAGACTTTAATATCAGACAGAGCATTTGGTAACAGACGTACACACTCTTCAGATCAAGGTAACCACAAAACCACGCACCTATGCTGTTTCCCAGTTCAGTACACTGGCTTATATGGGGAAAGCGAAGGATCTCCTTCCATTTTTTGCTCCTCCCTTTCCGCTTTCCTCCTCCACCTGTGGTGACAGAGAAAAACAAGAGGTGAAAATGTACTTAATGAAAGAACACCATGAAACGTCAAAGTTAGTTTTCATCTGTGAGGAGCGAGTGAAGGCCTAATGGCTAAAAGAAGAGGGAGGAAAAAGGGGGGGCGGGTGTTATGTGGGCTCTCCCCTGAATGAAATCATAGTCTCAGTGAGTATATATAATTCATAGATTGCGTCTCACTTCCTCCGTAAATCTCTTCTCTCTCCACTGACATTTTTCCCCACTCAGAAGCTTTTATGAATGTGGAACAGTTTGTGTTTATTATGTGTGTGTGTGTGTGTGTGTGTGTGCCCGTGTGCGTGAGTGTGTTTGGGTCGGCACAGACAGAAAGCCTATTCTGACCAGCTCAGTTCCCATCAGAACCAGACACTTTGCCAGACTGGATTCCACCGCGCTGAATAATCCTTCATCAGCTTCCTGTAGCAGCGTTACACCATCACGAAGAGACGTCACTCGCATCCACATCGTCTCCTTTGATTTATCCTATTTATCTTTGCTTTTCATATTTGACTTATTCAACATTTACCACCTAAACTACGTTATAATCATCACCACCTTCTCTTTAAGTGTCCATCGGATAGGATTTAACACGAACGTAAGCGCTTGTTTGACTGTTTTCCGCTGCTCATGTTCGGTTCCATGTTTTTCTGAATATGTCAGGACTGCTCTAATGAACTGACAGGGATTTCCTTTAACCGCTCTGTGCAGTGGAAATTTGCTGTGCGCTGCTCGCCCAGTGTGAGAAGCACTGAGAGCATGGGAGCCGGGGGAAGCAATGACAAGCAGACATCTTTAAGTAATAAGTGAGGAATGCGAGAGGCAATACGTCATGCCGGAGCCTCTGAGTGAAGGCTTTAGCAGTTTTCCCATCAATCCTGCTGCATTAGCGGCTCCTCTTTTCGAAACGAATGTGTTAATCTCAAATACACTCACAGTTGAGTTTGTAATATCACAGGACAGACTAGCTTAGACTTCAAATGACAGTCAAAAAAGTGAAGATTAAAAGTGTCAAATTAGCATGTTTTGGTGTACACAGGCCTTCTAAATACTTGTAAATACTTGTTATAATATCATGTCAAAGAGTGTTTTTAAAGCTGCATCCCAGTTTTTAGATAAGTTTCAGTCATGGGTCTTTCTCATATGTTGAAGGCCGCAACATACAAGTAAATGTGGAGCCGGTTGATAAATGCCACTATTAAATACAGACACACAGTCAGATTATATGATTCGACACTCATAATTTAGAGCTTTTTCCAACAGTAGCTATGTGATTTTACTGTAAAACAACTTTTTCTTAAAAGTTTGACACACGATAAAGAGTCTTACTCGCTTGTAGAGACCCCTATAACTAAATTTATCTTAATATGTATACATAAGAGACCCTTCATCACTAGTTCATATACACAGTTCGGACAAGTCCACGTCCAGAGAGCGGCGCTCACGTCACCACAGACAGAGACAAAGAATGACTGTAATAATAACTCAAGTCAAAATATCCCCTAAGAGAATCATTAACTTCCAGCACCTGCTCCTCATCAACATAACTATAGACCAAACAAGCTATAAACAGGCACACTTCCCTATTTAAGCCCCAGTTGTTCAGTGGAAACTGTTAATATGCAAAATAATGCTCCTCGACAAAACATCAGCACGGTTTGCTGTGTGGTCCAGTATTTTAATCTCTTTTAATAAAAACACGAGGCCTGCAAAAAGGCACAACAGTACAGTGAGTGGAGAAGGTCATTCCCCACGGGGGCCACCATGCTCACAATGAATGCACTTGTGCTACTGTAAGGCATTTGTGGATAAAAGTGGCCACCAAATGGCATAGGTTTCCTGCGAAGGGTCAGCGGCATGTCAGATAATTGTACCAAACTTCTGCACTCCACCCAGGCATTCAACTTCTACACAATGCACAGACAACCACAAATAATGTAGTTCCTCCTTTTCCTTTCCATGTCCTGTTTTCTGTCCCTCTCAGTGCTCTACAAACTAATTTATTTTTCACTTTTTGCCCCTCTTTGAAACTCATCTCTCCCGCCACTACCTTCTGCTCATCAGCTGTTCCTTGCATCTTGTGTTGTTGTTGTTTTTTCCCCTTTCAGCCTCTGTTGAAGATTTTCTGTCACTGTCACCTCTACAAAGTCGTGACTGCGCTGCTGCCAACAGATGACTGACCTCATTTGCTCCTTCGGTTCCCCCCGCACCCTCCTCCTTTGTTTTAGAGTTGGATGAGGTTGCGAGTTTACAGCTCTATGGGCACTTAAATAACGTCACAGATCAGTTGTACACATTCCTTTTAAACACTGAAACAAAGCAACGTCTGAGAGTGTTCCCTTGTGTAACCTCTTATTCATCTTAGAATCCCCTTCCAGTAATCTCATTCTGGGATCTCCCTCATTTTGGGAGCCACTGCCATAGACGACCAGCACAATCCGTGAGCATGGTGTCCAATTAAGGGGCCGCATTTAGGTGAATATGGAACATTTATCAGAGCAAACAAAGCAGCTCCGCAATCTCTTCCTGTCAGCATATTTAATTTGTCCAGCTGTAACAAACAACTTAAGGACTTATTTCCAGGAAGGAATATGATTAACAACACAGGCCTGGTTTGTGCAAAGACCAGAATATCCGTATGCAAACACACCCAGCCAACATGCAAATGTAAAGCATAAATTATTCTCCACATTACAGACTGGTCCATCTGGATGCCAACAGGAATCTTCTTTTTCAGTTTCAGCATCTTTTGACATCTCGTATCCGTGGCCTCTGTGGAAAAAAATCTAACTCTTCAAAGGAGTTCAAATGGTGTGTCGCAATGCTTGAAGATTAGTAACTCTGAGTTACTGTTTAACATAAGTGAGCTATTAAAAGAATGAATATGCTCGTAAATGCCCTCCACAAAACACTGTCTTCCCAATCGTTTATCCATTAAACAGTTCTTACTTTCGCCTGGTCTGTCACTTACACATGAGCTGAAATATGCTCCGCACAGTGGATTTGCGGCACACAGGAACTTGTCAGTCTAATTTGTTCCATGCAGGCCGTGTGGTCGCCGCCCTTTATTTATGTTTCTGCTTAGCAGCTCTGACATCACCAAGGCATGTCAAGTGAAGCAAAAATAAGGTCAGCGAGGGAATGACATGCGTCTGGCGCAACACCAGGGGGTTACCGGCATCCCAAACATCTGCGTGTGTTTGTGCTCACACAGTGTTTCTACCGTGACCTCTCTCTAGTAATGTCCTCATGCTCAATTTAACCAGCTCAGGGCAGTCCTGCAGGACCCATCCATTCACACGTTCAAAAACGTCCCTGCTTAGCTGTGAGGTTATATTCATAAAGTGTTGACACACGAAAGGACTCGAGCTATTAACCAGATAGTAGCTCACAAACGCACACATCCTCCCTGTGGTCTCAAACACAGTTATCCTATCTCTCAGATATGAAGTACATGAGAGGTAGATATGACTGATATATATAACAGAGTGTCTGCTGTGGACAACTAGTTGAAACCACATCCTGACAGTCACGCTGAGCTTCTAGTGTATATTGTATGTAAAGACATCTGCAGCAGAATGTGATGCGAGAGCACAAGCGGCAACAGAGAGGAGCGCTATGAATATGTTGCGTCGCCTACACCTACACGATGCAAAAAGTGAGAAAGATTTTGGTAGATTTCTGTGCCTCTTCACACTCATCTCCTGCCTGCACCGACCCTCTTGTTCACAAACAACTGATTATCCCTTTCGGATTATCCAACTCTTGCTTTTTCTCACATCACCTCCTTTGTCAGAGCTGTTAAATGTCGGCCTTGCAGTTGAGTCATAGTGTGGTGGTCAGCGATGTGCCAACACAGGCAAGGCAACCAGCACCAGACCATGATACAAATGCCTTTGTTCTTTCAGAGTCTCCTTCTTCCTTCTCCCCCACAATGTCCAACTGTTTAATTCATTTGCATGAGGGCTGCAGGTAAAAGCCAGAGAGCTTGTTTAGGCAAAACAAAGTACTCAACAAAGAGGCTGCTAAGGAAAGCAGGGAGCTTTGCACTGGCACTCTAAAAACATCCTCTTCCTGATTGTCAGCACACTGCAGCGTACGGCTTTGCTCTATCACAAGAAAAATCTTGATGACACAATGCTAGATATCCATCAGTTGCAAACACAGAAGAGGAGCTGCAGTAGAAAAATAAATCACACCTTTCCTCATTTTGCTTTTTGTGGGTTTTGCAGCCTGTCATGTGTGGCTGCTATTATGTATGCAGTATGAACAGGGATGTAGAGGTAAATAAAGATGGAAGCTACTATATTATGTATTATCAGTTTATTACACAGCCATGTAGTCTTACCACGCCAGCTGCACTGTCAACAAAGACAGATTTGTTTGTTTTAAATATTTTATCAGTGCAACACTTTATTAAAATTTAGTCCCTATTTAGAAAAAACATGTGAAAAACCGGCTTACTGAAGTCCTCTAACTGTAGACAGTGTGTATGGTCTGTATGCCACAGGAAGCCAAGGGAGACATTGGCCAGACTTGAGCAAAAGGGAAGGACTATGGCAGGAAGACGCTCTTTGTTGGTTTGTTCCACCATGATGTCATGTCGGTCCCTCTGTCCAGTCACCTTACTACCATCCTGAACGTGCCTCGCCGTGCACATATTCTTTATTGTTGCAATAACAACAACGGGATGATCGGGCTATAACATCTGCGCTCACGCCGTGTCCACAGATGTCGCGGTGACGTACATCTTTTACCTGGGAACACCATTCTTTTGGCTAGCCGTGGGTGTCACATGTTGAACCGCTTAACAAGGGGTCATAAACCTAAAATCAGCCACAGACAATAAAAGCTGATCTTATCAGCAGTATTGATGCTAGCATACAGCTGTGTCCCAACAACTGAGTACAGTGCGCTGACAACAACGACCGAGGCTAACTTGACCTTAACAATGTAGCTGTATTCAGCATGAAAACAACATGTGCTTAAGATTTATTAAGGCATACGGTCAGCGTGTTTCCCTGCAGCTACATTTGCACAAAGATTTAAGGAGAAAAATAAACAACTTTAACAATTTCCCTATCAGTGTGTCCTTGTAAACATTACTGCTATAAATAGAAGCCAGCCTCAAGGGCAGCGGCAATGTGTTAATACAAACTGAGGTGGTCGAACCAGTCCATGACCTCAGTGCTGGTGAGCTGTGACAGTTGTCACAAGAGTAACTGTGAGTGTGTGTGTGTATGTGGGTTCATAAGAGAACAACCATGTGCAGGAAGATACTCAGTGTGAAAACTTGCACGCAAGGGCAGAAATCTCACAAAAGCAGCAGAAGGCAGGGTACACTTCCTTTCTGGGAATAGTCAGGTGCCACAGGTTTCCTGTTCTATAAATACAGTGGCAAGAAAAAGTATGTGAACCTTTTGGAATTTCATGGTTTTCTGAATAAATATGTCATAAAATGTGATCTGATCTTCGTCTAAGTCAAGGGTATTGACAAACATAATGTGTCTCAAATAATTACACAAAAACAAAATCTGATCTTTCATGTCTTTATTGAACACACTCATTCAACATTCAAAATGGCAGTGGAAAAAGTAAGTGAACCCTTAGAATTAATAACTGGTTGACCCCCTCCCCCCCCCCCCCGGCAGCAATAACCTCAACCAGGCGCTTCCTGTAGCTGTGGATCAGACCTGCACATCGTTGAGGAGGAATTTTAGCCCATTCTTCCTGGCGGAACTGCTTTAGCTCTGTCATATTCTTTGGACATCTCATGTGTATGGCCCTCTTCAAGTCAATCCATAGCATCTATACTGGGTTGAGGTCTGACTGGCCACTCCAAATGGCGGATTTTGTTTTTCTGAAGCCATTCGTTGTGGACTTGCTTGGGTCGTTGTCCTGTTGCATCACCCACCTTCTATGCAGTTTCAGCTGACGTACAGACTTTCTTACATTATCCTGAAGAATTGTTTGCTATATTTCCGAATTCATCTTCCCCTCAATGATTCCAAGCTGGCCAGGCCCTGATGCAGCAAAGCAGGCCCAAATCATGATATTTCCTCCACCATACTTTACGGTTGGGATGTTGTTTTCATGATGATATGCCGTGCCCTTTCTACGCCAGATGTAGTGCTGTGTGTTTTTTTCCAAATAGTTTCATCAGTCCACAAAACATTTTGCCATTACCGCTGTGGAGTGTCAATGTGCTCTTTTGCAAACTTCAGGCGTGCAGCAATGTTCTTTTTAGTAAGCAGTGTCCTGCCATGGATACCCTGCTTGTTCAGTGTTTTACGTATTGCAGACTCATGAACAGAGATGTTAGCAAGTTTCAATGATGCCTTCAAATCTTTGGCTGTCATTCGGGGTTGTTTCTTTACCTCATTGATGAGTCTTCGTTGTGCTCTTGGTGTCATTTTGACTGGGCGCCCACTTCTTGGTAGAGTAGCAACAGTCCCAAAGTGTCTCCATTTGTAGATTGTTTGTGCTTGAACTGCAGACTGGTGAATTTCTAAAGTCTTTGAAATAACTTTGTAACCCTTGCCAGCTTCATGTAAATCAACAATTCTTGATCGTAGATCCTCTGAAAGCTCTTGTTGGCGAGGCATGGCTCACATAAGCGTGTTCTTCTTGTGCAGAGCAAACTCCAAAAGTTTGAGGGGTTTTTATCAGTGAAAGTAGCTGTAATCCACACCTCCAAACTTATTATCTTAACGAGACTCCAGGTGTGCTAAAACCTGACTCCAATTAAGTTTTTTGAGGTCAAGGGTTCACATACTTTTTCCACAAGCACTATGAGTTTTTTTTGTTCTCAATAAAGACATGAAAGATCAAAAAAAAAGTTGTGTAATTATTTGAGACACATTATGTTTGTCAATACCCTTGACTTAGATGAAGATCAGATCACATTTTATGACAAATTTATTCAGAAAACCATGAAATTCCAAAAGGTTCACATGCGGAAATCATATAATCTACTGGGCAGTCCGATCAAAGGATCACACACAGCGCGGGGCATGCTGGGTAATACATGCTGTTTGCACATCCATAAAGAACAAGGAGGACAGAGCATAGTCCACATGCAGCTAGCTATAATAGGACGCTCCCATGCTCTGACAAGGCGGTATGGTGTTTGTTCAAACCTTCTTAAGTGTTTTGATAGGGTCAACAATTTTGCAGCGTAATCCTACATCTCATGACGGCGACTTTTATCGCGTCCAGAGGGAAACTCTGTCGTTACATCACAAGTGAGCAAACACTCAGGAGAGTGCTGGCAATGAAAACAAGAGAACCGATTTATCAGACCGATGGAACACATGACGCATTGTATGAAGACAGATATTAGTGGGTGTACACACACTCACACACACACCCACACACACACACTAACGGTAAAAAAACAACGCCCGGATATAAGGTTAGAGTGACTCCATTGCTCTTCTCAAGCTGTTTCTATCATCTCTATTTGTTCTCAGTTTTCTCTAACCCTCACACACTAACACACACATGCATGAAGAGTCTTCATGAGGATATTTGTTCCTCATCTTGCTCCTGTGTTGACATTCCACGTTCTTTTGGCCCTAGTATGGCGACATCCCTCGAAAGAAAGAAAGAAAGAAAGAAAGAAAGAAAGAAAAATAAAATGTCTGGAGACTGTGTTGTGGCCTTAACTGAGCTGAAGTGCTTAGAGAAAGCTGCTGTCTCAGCTTCTACCCCATTTATCTGGTTTTCTGGAGCAACTTTGCCTTACTCAGCGTTTACTTTGTTCGCCTCTAGGGAGGTAAGGTGCTGTTTGAGATTTACTGTGTATATACAATATGATATTCCATAAACTGGTCTATTTTTTCCCTGAGAAGAACCTCCAGGACAAAAGTCCCTATGAATAACTGGTGTGACTAGAATCACATAAAGATGTGACTATTTCCTTCTTCTAAAAACATAAATGTTACACTTAGTTATTTAAATTGATTTATCTAAACACTAAAGACATTACATGGCCACATTTTATTGCAGGCCTTGTAATGTCTGACCCCAAACCATGTATGTCTGCATGGATGCATAGCTAAATGAAAAAGTGCACAGTCTGCCATTTAGCTCTTCATACATCAGGAGACATTAGAGAGGGTAGCTCAAGAGTTACAGTAATGATTATTTGGTTTGTGCACATCAAATATTCATTGGCTGTTCCATTAAAGAGCAGTGGTAGCAGTGAAAAGCACAAGCGGCACATCGAGACACAGTGAAATGCTGCATAAGTAATCACCTGTGTGTCCGACAATGGGGAAAAAAGATATTATCGGTTTGGCTGCTCAGTGCATTCCTGGAGTACTTCAGTGGCAAGCTGTTAAACTTCACATTTTTCTGCGTCCACTTTCCCTCAGCCTGCCATATCTACTTCTACTTCAGATAATTATCTCCTGTATTTCCCAGAATTCCACTCGACAACCCCCAGAGAACAGGCGTGAACTTGTTGCATCCAGCTGAGTTACGTATACTGTATGTGTGGGTAGAGGCAACAGTAACAATAGAGATAGTAGGAGCCAGAGAGCTGAATTTTTCCACTCAAGAAAAAATGAGTCACACTCCTACTCAAAACACAGCGAGCCTTGTGGCGTGCTGTCGATGGAGAACTGGGTATCTCTGCATCTTCTTTGCTTTTTTATCTCCATGTATAACTGCTGGTAGAGGATGGGGAACCAAGAAAGAAGCCCTCGCATTTTAACCGAGGAGGACACACCTTGAAAAACAACAAAACGCCAAAATTAAATTGATGTGAAACATTTCAATGCAAACTGAAACGGTGCTGAAATATAGCAGTACATGCAGTGCTGATGATATGAAAAAAAAGCCATGAAAGTAGATCTGTACGGCTGCAGTTGCTAACATCCTGACAATTGTGCATATGTCTGGGTAGTTTTTAATCTCAGTATAGCCTGTTGGTGTGCAAAAAAACAAAAAACAAAACAAAAAAACACTGCACTTCCAACAAAAGATGATGACGTTAAACACTTCCCAACTGAAAAATCGGACATTCGTGTGACGGGGAAACAGATGCGTAGTTGTCTAATTATTTCAAGCAAACCACAACATGGTGGTCGTCCCATAGCATGGTCAGAGTCAGTGAGATTAGTCCTATGGGGATCACAAATGTTTAAACCACATTTCCAAGCAGTCCATCCAGCAGTTTAAATACTTCCGTCTGGATGAGATTAATATGACAAAAAATAAATTCATTTTTTGATCACTGGCTTAATATAAAAAGTATTACCAGGAACTGACTGTCAATAGACACAGCATCCCTGGGTCTTATGTTACAGTGACCACACTTACTACCATCTGACTCACCTCTGAGGAAAGTATAGGTAACAAACCAGCAGCAGACTTTCTTTGCATGTCTTTGTTTTTAATGTCTCGCTTCTTTCCTGTCAGCACAACCAAGCGAGGAAACAACAGGCTGGTTTCCCTCTAGTGCATTTAACTCTCCCCTCCATTAAGGCTCTCTGCCCAATAAAAGTTGACATCATTATTCCACGGGTCCATCCTTTCAGTGGGGTCCTTAGGGAGGAGCACTCCGGGCAAGTGTTTTTTTTTCTTTGTGTGAAAGCAGGAGAGAAAGTTTGAGTGTGACAACAGAGACAAAGAGTCTACTGTATATTATTCATACTCGCATTACCATTAGCCGGCAGGTTGGAGGATCAAATGGGCCAACAAAGGCAGGAGAGGCAAAGCTGAGTGTGACGGTTGATGGTGCAAAAAAAAGCTTCTGAGCTCATTTCACTAGAATTCTGTTCCCCCGGCTTGCAAAGACTTGCTGTGGCATCACACGATGAAGCAACAGCTACACCCCCCCACCTCTCCCTCTTGCAGAAGGAGCTCAGAGACCGAATGTGCATGTTCAGAGCACACACAAATCACTCGCACAAACACATACCTCAAGCTTGATATGCTATCTTATGCATACCTCAGAGCAGTGCCTAATCCGTTGGCCTGTAATGTCGGTAATAATCAAACTATCCTCTTGAGAGCGCAGTGCACGGGACAGAAGCATGACGCGCTTGCTTGCATCAAAACCCAATCAAAGGTTGTTTCAGTGACAAACCATTTGCACTTCGAACGATCCCGTATCATTTGGCACGGCCATATTTAGTTACTAATCATTCAGGGCTTTCCATTAAATTTCTTTCCACTTTGCTTTGGCGCACAAAGGAGGCCAACATCAATTAAAATACACATAACTCTAGTCTAACAACATTTGATTGTGGCAACTAATAAATCTTCAATTAACATGGCTGCAATTAACCATTACTGTCAGTATTCAACGAGCTGCTGATTAGTTCTCAGTGAATTGTCAGAAAGTAGGAAATTATCTCTCCGTCCAATGTCGTGACTACACTTCATAGCCCAAAGATATTTTGTTCATAATAAGCACTGTGGAAAAACTGCTAACAGCTATATTTTGCTCGACTCAGAAGATCACACTTTTAATCAGTTCATTGAGTAACAACTGCAGCACCAAATTGTGATATCTATCTTTATCAGTTTGAATAAATTTGTTCTGCTTTGTGAAGAACTTCCATGAACTGAATTTGCATTGCTTTTTTTAAATTTTTTTTTTTAACTTATGTAACTACAACATCCAAAATCACGACAGCCTGAATGAGAAAGCCCTCAGGCAGCGGAGTGGAATTCATATAGCCGCCCAAACTAAATACTCCTGCTCTGTTACCGCAATTCAAGAAAGGCATCTGGATGCAGCCGTGCAGTTTTTCCCCTTACTCTCATTCACTTCGACAGCCGATGACGTTTGCTTGCCTGGCTCGGAATCTACGACTGCTGCCAGCAAAAGTTGTGAATGGGGAGGCTGGCAGCACACACGCGCACGCACAATTCACAAACACACCCACACCCACACACACACACACACACACACACACAATAAGCTCAGGGTCTACTGCGCTGATTCTGCTCGCGTCAGAGCGGCTAAGTTCAGGTTACATTTAAACAAAGGAATTCATCCCCACACCCCTTCTCATCTGCTAACACACACATAAATCTACAGTACACCCTGGTATTAAACCTGCTCACTCACTCTCAATATGTGTCAGTTGTAAATATAAAAAGTCCCAACCAAACACGTCAGGCCTGAGTGCCTTTTCTCTTTTTGATCTGCAGTGACCCCCACTTCCCTCGCCTGGCAGAACTCACACAGAAATAAATCAGCATTTCCTTCATCTCCGACGTGGCTAACAGCGCTGCTGATGTCAGATGATACTCAGATGACCATGCTGGAGATTCAGGGATTTCATTTCTCTGCACACTCATCATCCATAAAGAATCTTCCGCAGAGACCGGAGAGCAGCTCCACAGGAAGATGGAGCTCGGATGGCAGTAGCCCACTCAGTTTGTTATGTAACGATCAATTTGATTAAATAGCTTATGGGCTGCATCTAACTGATACGGTATAATACCATTTTGCTTTATATAAGACAGCGGTCACTTAACGAGATGGTTCAGTACGGTAAAAGCGGCTTTTTTTTATTCCCTCTGTGGAAATTAAAGTGAGTGCGATTAACACAGAACAGCAGATTGACTCTAAATCTTCTTAGTTTCATAGGTTTTCACCAAGTTTCAGGTGTTTTTTTTTTTTTTTAATCTCAACATATTGTCTGGTTCCCTCTAACCAATGACGAGAGTTCAGGTCCGCACGGTCACCGCTGACACAGGAAAGCTAAAAAGAAACACAAGGTTGGAAGAGAATCTGTTTTGCCGCTCTTGGCCTGCAGATATCAATAGCTTTTTTTTTTCTTCTACGCATTGCTGCCACTCACACTGTTTTTACCGATTTGGGAGGTGTGAGGACGCTGGTATAAACAAGCCAGAGACAGCAGTGTAAACTGGGCCTTCCTGTTGTGCGTAGCTGGGAGAGTTTGGACAGGGGATGCTTGCCTCTCGGTTCATCTCTGGCTCATGATGCACTCGCATAAACAAACAGGAATAAACAGTCTTTATTTGCTCTATTCGCATTCTCTCGCCGTTGCTGGTACATGACCTAAAATGAGCCCTTGTGTACACTGAACTCTGCCATACATACATTCAAGTGAGAAGCAGAGGAGCCTTTGGCACTGGGCCCTGCAATACAAAACCATAATTCAGACCGTTGAAGGATACAACTCACAACAACCTGCGACATGTTTCAGTGTGTACACACCGCAACAAATCCTAACTGTTCAATCAGTCTCACATGACTGCATGTACAGATGCATTTAGCAGTCCGCTGAGAAAGTCGTGCCTCAGCTATTAACTCAAAGAACCATTTCATTCAGTAATTGCAAAAAGGCCTTTTTCTCTCCCACACACGGTCAGTGTAAGGACTGGATGAGCACCAATGGAGCAGCTGGGACAAGCAAGATCTGTCATGGGTCATTAACTGCTCTTATTAATTCATGAAGCCCGATTCACCCGGCCCAGTCGTGCTCTGTTCCCATAAAACAAACGTCTAGTCTGACCCACTGGCGAATGCATTCCTCACAAGGGTTTTGACAGCACATCAGCTTTCTTGTTCACTTTAGTACTTCATTATTGCCCCCGAAACACCCCGAGCCCTCTCTGCAGACTAGCCAATTTTTAAGGTATGTCATCATTTTAACGTAAATGGAAGGAGCTGCCAGCAGACCAAAGTCATTTCCTGCGTCACACTGCTACCAGAGACTGTTACCACATGAAACCATGTGCTGCCTGCAACCAAACTCTGTGTATGAGAGTGCAAGCATGTTTCAGAAATCGCAAACCGTTCACATTTAGTGTATGGCGCATAAAAGTTTATATGATGGGAAAAAAAAAAAACAGAACTATGTTGCACAAAGTCGACCTGGAAGGAGGATGTTTGAGTGTTTTTTAACCCACTGATGCCCAGAACAGGTTTGGGAACATTAAAAAGGCTTCAAGGGTGTTCCAGTAGGGCCAAACCAGAGTAAATGTATTCCATTTTAGTTTAAGTTTATCTGAGCATTGCCTAAATTAAATACAGTAAAGTTAGACTTCTTTTTTTATTTTTATTTTTTTTATTTTAGTGCTTACAGTTAACAAAATATTCAGAAACCAAGATGCCAAGGCAAATGTATGCTCAGTCTAACTGCTGACAAAAACTGAAATATAAGCGGCTGCATAACCTGCAGTGACTGGATCCCATGCATGAGAAACACTCAAAGAGTCACACTGGCACAGTGTTTACCTTCAGGCCTGCACTCTGTCCTCAGTAGACTCGGTCTTCCTCATAATTAGTTATTAATGACAATATGTGCCGTCATATTTCAGACTGTAAAGTCAAACTGCATCTGGCCTTCTTGCCCATTTGGCTGTTTCTATTCTGATGAACCAGAGTCTCTCTTTGCAGGCCCCTCACATAGATTTCAACACCAGTCACGTCATGAGATCACCGTTCAAATGCCAGCCAGCATTCGCGCATTTATTCCCTCTCTAGAAAGGAGTCATTCCCTGCCTCGGTGTGTGCTTCAGCATGCACAGTGTTGCGAAAGAGCGCTTTCATTTGCACAGACAGCGAAAGCGGATGTGGGAGGCAAATCCCCCACCTTCCCCATCCCTGCCCTTACATACGTGGGAAAAACGCAAACGATCTGTCAAAATCTGTGAGGATAAAACAATTCGGGATTTTAGGTTACGACTGGCCAAAAGGCGAACAGCTTGGCGGTGCCACGATGCTGTTGCCTGTGATATATTACATAAGACTCTTCCCTTCCTGTTGCATCTGTGGGATTTACCTGCTGTAATGAGCCGTACAGTCCGCAGCGGCTGCCGTCATCACTACGATTATTCCCACCTTTTCTGCATACCGAGCGCAAAATGTGACACGGCCAGGCCTGCATTACTATTTACACTTCGCTCCTTTATGTGTCAACTTACCCTCTCTCGCTTTTAGCAGTACAGTGTTGGCTACTATGTTCTCCAGCTCCATCAAAAAAGATTCCTAAATGCTGAGGTTTTCGGAACTCAAGAGTCTGCAGCGAAAAACAGCGTCCCTCGGCTTGTACGGCGCGTTTCTTTTCTTCACTCCTCGTCGGTGTCCAAGCAAATCTCACTCATATCAAAGTCGTAAAGGATAAAACAGGATGTCATAGGTTTGCTTGCAGTGTAAGCTGGGCATGGTTCTTGTTGTGGGCTGAAAGTGCGGCGCTGCATTTCTACTCCAATCCCCCCAAAACCATTCCATGCGTAATGTGGGTGCCAAATCACTCCGAAGCAGAAAACAATTAATCAGGGGTCTCCGATGAATTCAAATCCGGTTCTTTCAACGGATCCTCTACCGCGGTACACCAGGGTAGCACCAGCTTTACCTTACAACAGCAGAGGTTGGCTGAGTGCACCAGAGAGGACATCAGCGCGCCCCCCTCCTCTCCAGTTGGTGCGTAATCAAAATAGGCTGGGCCTCTCTGTCAGAGCTGCGTCAAGCCACGGGCACAAACTCCACCAGAAGTTGAGCCAAGTGGTCAGCAAAATAAAAGCATGCTACCATTACCACATGATTTTTCGGGAAGGAAATCGCCACGAAGCGCCTAAAGAGATGTTCCCACTTCTTAGTCAAATTAGAAGCCAATCGGGCTGTGTAGAGATCCTGTCACAGTGACAGAAAGTAAGGGTTATACTGAAGCGAAGGAAGGCAGGAAAGGAGGTATAGTCGCCCTCTGGTGGTCGAAGTTCTTGATGACAAGAACGCAATGAATACATTTAGGCTCAGCTCCTCACGATCCAGCCAACGCGCCCTGGCCAAGCCTCTTGTGATTTTCCTCTCCCTTTTTGTTTCAGAGAACATGTTGACATGTTGTTAACTGAGAGAGTGCAAGCTTAAAGACACTTAAAGTCTTCAGTGATATGTTTAAGAATCATATTTACCAGCTTGTCCTCAACATTCCTCAAATTAGAAACAAGCTACAGTGATTACAACTACTCCGTCCATGCTCAGTAGGATTCTCATTTTCCCTGTGGAATAAGAGCAGTACCAGTTTTTGGGTGTTCAGCATTTTTCTTAAAGTTTAGATAACTGTGCAGTTGAAGTTACATCCATTTTACCTCTATATTACTGGCATAAAAAAAAAACATGCAAACACGGGTGAGCTAGTCTATAAGATTTTGTCATGGCTGTCAGACTGGGGGCAACAATGGCAGTGACGATCTCATTGTAATTTTCTGTTAATAGTTGTCCCACAAAGGGGAGTCTCTGAGTTACAAAGGAATATCTTTTTTTTTTCTTTTTTTTTTAAAAGAAAAAGAACAGATTACAAGTGGTCCCTGGGACACTAATGCTGAAATATCTCAATATCCAGAGAAGTGTTTAATGACACAAAAAATAGAATTTTATTATATACTGTATGATAATTACAATATAATATAAAGTATGTCTACTTCTTAGAATATCTTTTTAATTGTTTTTGAACTGATGTCTCTTGTTTCCTGGTGGCGAAAGCAGCACTGTCTATAAGGGATTATGAAATAAAACATTTAGGAGTTCAGCATTTACTGAAATGTATCTATATCCCATCTCTAAAAATCGCAACTGAGCATTTAAAACAAAAACAAAACAAACAAACAAAAAAATAACTAATCAAGGCCACGGTTACACCACATGCAAGAAAAACATCCAGCTCCGTCTCTTGAAGGAGAGTTTTATTTTGAAGTTTGACCGGAAACCACGCTTATATAATTGTGAGCCGTGCTTGACGTATCTCTGAAAACGTTCTTTCCACATGTGGGCTGAGTTCAGAGTATGGTCTAATAAAATTGAACCGCTGAGGAAAGATCACGTGACATGACTAGAACTTGTTCAGGAGTTCCTACACCAGGCTGCTTGAACAGACTGGTACACCGAGCTCAGCCTGTCCGGCCAAACGATTAACAAGCCTATTGACTGATGAAGGCAGAGAGGATCGATTTCTCCAGAGCTCATCACTGTTAACAGGACACAATGAGTCTGTCTGATGCACTGATATGCCGCCTGCCTAAACTGAATTAGTAGCCGATGAATTATGTCCCTTCCTCACAGTCACGTTGGAGGTCACATTGCAGCGTGGTCTGCATGTCGGGACCGTGGCGCCATCACACAGGCCACTGGCTGACGAGGGCCCAGATTTACCCACATTCATCTTTAATGCCTTAAATGCATTAAATAAAACAGAATGGGCAACGGCCTCATGTGTTGTTGTAACATAAATTTTCCAAGCATGTCTTCCATAATGAAAAACTAAACTCTTTAATTGAGCAAAGCAAGTATTCCTCGTCAACAGCTGACCCACATATCCTCAAATAAAAAAAAAAAGATGACTCACCACATTATTATCTTGATAGAATACAAAGTGCTGCTGTAAAATGATTGCTAAATTGCCAACACAGTGACCTTAGATCAACACATTTTTTTTTTTTTTTTCCATTTTGCTGCCATTAAGCGTAATTCCAAGAACAAAAAGTGTTTTCTACAAATAATTCAAATTAAATTGATACAGTATACTACAGTAAACAGACCCATCATGATACTGGCTTTTGCGCAATAAAAACAAAACAAATCAAAAGACATGCGGTCAAGCCCTCATGTTCAACATAAAACTCAGTCCAATACAAACTGAGGAACAGGTTCGTGGAAACGGGATGGGATTAGTATTCGTCCAAGTTGTCAGCTTTAGGTATGGAAAGGCCTCTGTCCTTCAGGACCTGCATTTTGACTTTCTCCGTCTCCTGTTTGGTTTGCTGCTGCAACCGCTGCTCCTCCAGAATCTCTTCGATGGAGACCTGCTGAAGGACCGTGTCGCAGGGCTTGTCCACGTCCTACAGAAACAAGGTTACATCTGTTTAAGGCCCACACTCATCAGTACATCAATGCACATGTAAACTTGAATGCATGTAGCACGTGTTCTGGCCTGTTTAAACAGAAAACTGCAAATTTAACCTCAAGTTTAAACTTGGAAACTTCCCTATTGATGCCGACTTGTCACTGTTGGCCACATGTGACTCACCAAAAGGCAGCAGCTCTAATTAGCTGCAAATCTGGCCAGCACAGAGGCCGAATCATTTCCTCTCCTTTATTTAAATTGGCAATTTAATTTGAAATAAATTAATAATGATTTGAAACTCAAGTGGTGCATGCGGCTAATTATCAGGCTCCTACAAACCACTAACATCATAGTGGATGCCAACATCTTCTTAAACACTGAGCTTTGAAACCATGATGCATCTGTGCTTAAAATATAAATGAGATTAGATTATGACGTGACGTCTACCCATCAATTCTGCATTAACAGTATGAGCTGCACTCAGCATCCTCGTTAACTGGAGAGACTGCTGTCTAGGAAGAGCAAATCAATGACTGAATGCATGCGGTATATTTAAAGAGAGAGATATTCCTGGGACCATGAGTCATGTTGACTCTCTGTGCTGGCCTATAAGGTCAAGTGTCACTGTGTGGTTTCGCCATGTCTCCTGTCATGGGTTTATCTCTGTCTCTTCTCCCCTCCCTTGTGGGAATCAGGAAATGGAGGACTTATAGGATACAGCCCATTCTGGCGCGGCAGTTAGCAGCCCAATCCTGCACGCCTCCGTTGCTCTACTTCCAACTCTTACTACTGGACAACATAGTCAACCTAAAGAAGACTTCCCCAATTCACTCAAGGTAAGAACTGGGCTGAATTGCATCTTTGTGTATAAAACAAGCAGTGCTCTAATAAAGACCCACATTTACCATGACAAAGACCAGATGTGTTCTCATTTGTGTCACGTCTTATAGGGATAAACAAAAGAAAACTATAATATCCCTGTTGCATTCATAATGTCCAACTGTTCTTCAAGCCAGAAATAAAAACAGAGACCTGTGTGCCTTGGTAACTAGTGGTTACCAAAACAGTTGAGGAACCGTACGGTCACCAAGTTGAATATGTCCATGGCTGAAGTACCTTGAGCAACACCTAAACATCCGTGTAATTTTGACTTTAATTTTGCAATTTGTTTTAATCAGCACAACCCAATCTTATTTATATAGCGTCAATAACAATTCAAACTGTCTCAAGGGGCTTTAAAGAACCCAAACTTGAAATCCCCAGAAACTTTCACATTTACTATTTTTGTACTACTTTATATATCTTTTAGTGGTACTTTAATTTGTGTCGATTTATGGGTGCTACTGTATACTGATCCATCAGGATCAATCAAGTATCTATCCATCTATCTATCTTTCCACAGAGCCTCGGGATAAATAAAGTATCCATCTACCCATCCATCCATCCATCCGCCCCTTGCATGGCTGCCCTCCGTTCCAGGTGTGCTCACTAAATGGATATGCAGAGAACAAATTCCTCATGTGTGCAAATATTCATTGCCAATAAAGCGGATATGATTTGATTGTAGAATTAACAATAATCCCAGCCCAGTTTCCCAAGTTGACATGTTTTGCACCTGCAGTTTGACTGAGGCCCAATTACTACTTCTGTTGGTAATAATAATAATACTGTTGTTGAACCTCAATATGCATCACTCCATCACACTTACGATCTCTCCAAGAAGGACCACATTTTCTCCTCTGACTATGAATATTCCTCTGGGGATGTCACCAAACTTTTTCCCCACGTGGATGCGCTCAACTGTCTGGTGAAAAACTAAATTGGCTGAAGGACGAGAAGAGAAGAAGATTAAAGTATACAGGACACATAAAAACTTAAAACAGTGGGAATCGTATTAACAAGTGGATTTGGCCTTCAGTTGAAAACGGTCCGACTTGTGTTTTGAGCCGATATGAGTAATAAAAGAAGGTGGAGATAATTAAATGACTTGTACCAAACTGATCAATGCTTCTGAGGTACCCGATCAGTGTTCTGCCATCTCGGAGCAGCACCAGGTGCTTCTCTGCAGGACACAAGCGACACAAACACGTTAAATGACAGTTTTAATCGGTTGCTACTGATCCAGTCTGTGTCAGACACGATGCCACATCTAAACCCTCTCTATCAACGAATGTGTTCGTCCTCCTCCCGACTTACTGTCGATGTCGTCAATGAGGCTTGCCGTCCCTGGTACGTAGTTCATCTTGGGCTGCTGTTTATTTTATTTCTTGTATTTTTCTGTACCATCAAGCCATGAATGTTTCAAAATATGTTTCTTTCAAGAAGAGCACAGGAAGCGCCTTTATACAAGCCCGGGATAAACTTCCTGTTTAACGTTTAACCCTTTATGTGCTACAAGGCCATGAAATGATTAGTCTTTTCGTACATGTGCTTAAAATATATATCTGTAAACAACAGTAACTCAGGCGACAAATATATTTTAAAGATTAGAGTATTGTTTATTATTTAAAAATATATATTTTATAACATTTTTTCCCATTGGCTTATAACGTCTGTGACGCACATATGATTTCGAAGATCGTATATGTACAAGTGGCAGTCACAGCATCGGAACAACAGAACAATTTTGCTAGTGTAGTCATACTTTATCCAAATCAGATAATTTCTTTCTCCAAACGGCATACGTTACCATGATACAGACATTTTTGAATTTTATCGAGAGAAATGTGAGGAAACGTGTGTGCAGATGTTAGCGCAGCTCACACCGCGATGAGGTTCACGGTGCAAGAAAATAGCGGCAGAGTGAGAGCTCTTTGCTCATATTTGGGGCCGTATTAAAGGGGTAGTGCGCCGTTACACGAGCTCCGCGTCATTCAATCATTTCCTGATTACAACGATCTCTACTTCTGTGGAAACACGGCAACATTGTCTTTATCAGTCTGGAGCAACCCAGCTAAACATCTCGAGGCTCGTTAATTTTTTTTTGTTTTTTTTTTTGTTTACAATGACAGAAGACTGGACGGCTGCGGCATAGCGCGCTTAGCTGATGCACCATCATCAAATGCAGACAAATCTGAAAACTGGCTGGCCCTCGACTTGTAACTCGGCAAATAATCACGGAAACTGGAATAACAGCATGGTAAGTGAATGGATGCAGTACAAACAGCCAATGTCCTATACTATGCCTGAGTAAAAAAATTAAAAAACGTCGCGAATTTGTGTGGAAAACCATTTTTGCGCAGCTAGCTTGCGTATAGCCCTGTCCATGCTAGCTAGACGGCTAACGGAGCTAGCTGACATTATGTAATAGTTACGGTTATCCTACTTGTTCAGCTGTTGGCCAAGTTTGTCACGTTTATCTTGACGTGGCAACACTGCTAATCGCGCTAACACTTATGTCAGAACATGCAGGATTTAGCAGCAGAGGTATGTCCTCAGAGTCTTAGCACGGCTTTCATGTTGTTATCTGTGCGGTCAGTGTTTCAGGTGTGTGCAAAACCAGTTCCGCCAATCAGTAAAATGAGTCAGGACCACTGTTTGCTCAGTTATAATACATTCTGGGACGGGCAGTGGCATTGAAGGAGGGAAGTTGTTTCCTATGTGTTTGCTTGTATCCATGGTTATGACTTGTGACATATACCGATCAGCCACAACATTATGACCACTGACTGGAGAAGTGAACGACATTGGCCGTCTTGTGAAAATACAATGTCCTGCTGGGAAACTTTTGGACCTGGCGTTCATGTGGATGTTACTTAGACATGTACCACCCACCTAGACCAGACCAGGCACCCCCACCCCATAGCAATGACACACTCTCTGATGGCAGCAGTCATCCCCAGCAGGATGCAGCCTGACACAGACACACACACAAAAACAGTTTAGAAACAACTAAAAAAAAAAAAAAACATGAAAAACACCACCTGGTCTTGCAGGTAGCCATAATGCAATGCCTGATCGATGTAAACTACTCTTGGAAAGAAATGTTTTTTTTTTTTTTTTTTAAATAAGTCTCCTTTGTTAAATATTTTGTTCACAGGACGCTCCTCAGTATTCAGGCTACCCTCCACAGTACTGGTACCCTCAGTCTCATTCCACAGGACACTATGCAAATTCCTATCCTTCAGGATCTGATGTTCAGCCACAGTACAATCCACAGGTACAGCTCATGATGCAACAAAACCTCTTCTTAATCCAAGGATGTAGGAGTAACCCTGCTCATACTGTGTCAATACTGTTGCATCACTATGGTGACACATTTACACACAGACAATGGCATTTATTATTACTAATTCAACCCCTTTGTGCCTTTTGTGTAGGTAATGCCTGGAGGATATCCAAATGGCCACGGAGTCTACAGCCCTGGGCAGAGTCAATACTCAACAAGTGGTTTCCACCCATCGAACCCTTTCTACTGTGCTGACCCTCAGAGACCTGCTCCAGGTTCTTATCCTAACCAGGCCTGTCCAGCAGAGCAGAGCAGTGGGCCCTCTGGCCAGCCACACTCTCAACACCAACATCATCACTATCCTGGTCCACACTGTCAAGGAGTGAGTTCATTTAAACACACACACACATGTTCACATGTTGTTTATAGTACCTCACATATGCAACATTTCAACTGAGATATATAAGAAGCTGAACGTTTTTTTGACAACATATCTCTCGTGATTCTGCTCTCAGGGTCCTGGATACCCAGCTGGACCGTACCCCCACTACAGTGAAGGCGGACATGCAATGCCTGCCAATCCACCATACCCGACTGGCCAGTCTGTTCATCCCGGGCCTCAGCCTGACGCATGGGGACACTCCGGTCCATATGCACCCTCACAGCAGCAATGGCAGCCAGGCCAGCAGCCTCCACACAACCACTATGGAAACCCTGTCCGTCCACCGCATCCTCCAGCATGGCCAGGAACTGGAACTGGTGCCCCGCCACCGTACCAACCCAAGGTAAGCATCTGCATTGTTTTTGTTTTGTTAAGTAATTGAGGGTGAAAGAGGCTGGTATGAAAAACAACAAGTATTTAATCAGGAGATGCATCTCGTGTAAAAGGAAAAAAAAATGCCTTAATTATTTTAGATAAAGTAAACACGTACTTATGTTGATCTGAACTATGTCAAAAAAAAAATTTTGAAAATTCCTGAGTTTCACTACTGTACAGTACAGCTAACATTTAATGTGTTTATATGGTATTGTTATTGAGAATTATCAAGTATCACAAATACAATCTTGTGTTAATATAGGATCAACAGCACCAACGTGCCCCCCAGGTGGGACCCAAACCCAGACCAACACCACCTCCAAATCCACCCAACGGAAAGCCTGCTGAAATAAGTTCACCTCCCCAAATGTACAACAAAACCGGGAGAGGCGATTTGAATCCTTCACAAACGGAGCCCCCTCCCTCAGCCCCAGCCCAACCTCCAGCACCAGCTTCAGGTCAGGCTGCACCTCCAACCCTGAGTGATAACCCCAGCCTAGCTAAAGTCCAACTGGTCATGGCCAGGGTTATGCTGCTTCACGAAGACGTTGATGAGTTTGTTGGCAAAAAAACAGACAAGAGTTATCGGTGTCTGGAGGAACTGCTCACCAAAGAGCTGCTGGAGCTGGACTCTGTGGAGACTCAGGGACAGGAGAATGTCCGGCAAGCCCGAAAGGAGGCTGTACAGAGAATCCAGGCCATTCTGGACCAACTGGAGAAGAAAGCTTTCTGAACTGGACTTATTTATTTGCTTGTGGATCACTAAGTCTTGTTTTCTTCTTCCAGATCTTCCATGGACACTTTGAGGTTCTAGTCTTGTTCTTCATAGCTGTGTTATTATTAGGTTATTTTCACCACCATGATATTATTAGATGCCTAAAATTTGAGGCATGGAGCCGAGAACAAGACAGGGCAGCTACTGGTACATGGAATCAATCTTTAAAGTCTGATAATGCCAGTTTAACTGTTATGGCAGTATTAGACATGAAGGCTGATGGTTGTACTGTACATATCATAAGTGCGCTGAGTGCGCTGGCTACACAACCTGACACCCTCGCTCAGCTTATGTTTTATGTTCTGACTTTGCCAGCACAATGCAGAGCAAAGTCACTGTAGGATGGATTTATTTAGTGTCACGCCTCAACTGTTAGTGATCTCTTACCCGTGAAACATATTCAGATTTTCATCACGCTGTCCCTCAGGATTGTGGGTCGGTTTCTGTCTGACCCTACATGTAACACGTGCAACTTCCTCAGCCGTTTACGTTTTACGGTCCATTTGCATGATCATGATATCGTCCTCTCCGCTGATAGAATCAATACACTTAGTTGCCCATATTCACTGATCGCTTCATTTTTCTGAAGCCGTGCTTTTCTTTTCCCTTGTGCTCCCCGCCCTGCATGCACTGGAACGTCAGATGAGCACACGATACATTCATGACATCTCAGAGCTCATCGTCGGGCCTAGACTGTAGCAAATTAATGAAAAAACCCCAAAGATCACTGTCCTCATTATTCTACCTTTTGGATAAAATTACTTCCTGAGTGCAGACCTACAATGACACCTACATATGAACGCTTTGTATTTCATTAGGAACTACTGTAATTACAGATAGGAAAAGACAAGCTTAAGAATTACTTGAAAACCTGTTAAATTATGTTCCTTTCCTCCCTCTTTGATCACACATATGTAAAGGAAAGGGGTTTCTTTAACATTTTCAGTAATGTTTTATGCTTATGGACTGTGTTGGTAACAGCAATTCAATCAGTTGTTGAGTTTGTGTTTGCTTCAGTTCAAAAATCGTTGCTATATCAAACCAGATTTGCACCTCAGTCCACTGTATTGTGTAAATATTTCTTTTGTGTGTGTTTATTTAGTATGAATATATAGTGCCATATTTCAGAGGATGGTTTTATATTATTACAAAAAAAGTAAAATAAAATAAAAATAACATCACAAGGTTTGCATGGGGTTAAAAAAAAAAAAAAATCACCTGTCTTGTGTGTCTGTTCGTATGTATCACAGCTGTTTAGTTTCTGGTGTTGTGAGTCTTTACAGCACAAGATAGGAATCTTTGCCTGATAACTATTGAAATGATCACAAATGAGGAAAACATTAAAAAAAAAAAAAATTAACTAAATGTTTATTTTGATATGGGATTCTCTCTTTGCTTTTTTTTCTAGATTATGTGAGTTTAAACATAATCACTGGCCCAGTGAGTAAACATTATCATTATCATGGCTTCTGCAAGTCGGATACAATGGGCAGCAAGTTGAACGTTTTGTCCTCAAAGTGTGTTGAAAGCAGGAAAATGGACAAATGGAAGGATTTAGACAACTTTGAAAGGAGACCGATTTTGATGGCCATGCAACTTGGTCAGAGCTTCTAAAAATCTGCAGCTTTTGTGCAGAGTTCCCAGTCTGCTGTTGTCGGCATCTATCAAGATAGATCCAAGGAAGGAGAAATAATGAACCCATGACAGCGTTATGGGCAACAAAGGCTCATTGGTGCACACAGGGAGCTAAGCCTGGCCTGCCCACGTGCAACTGTAGTTCTCAAATTGATATTAAAAAAAAGTTAATGCTGGTTTTGAAGTACATCAGTTTGTTTTGTACGTGGCTGCAGTCATTAAAAAGAAATCAGGGTGTCCACACTGACTCTTGTCCACTGCAGGAAGCATCTGCAAAAGGCAGAGGAGCATCAGAACCAGTGAATCAGTTTTTTATTTCACATCATGTGGATAGCAAAGTGTCAATACGCCAGTTACCGTATGTCGATGCGAAGAACACCCCTTTGCTCTTTGCCGCTGGAGTGTGCTTTGTCTGTGATAATGATCAGATGGTGGTAGTCCAGGACCCTGTTTTCACAGAAGAACATTACACTGTAATTGATTGTGTTTCAGTGTGATATTATGTTTAGCTCTCACTGTAGTGCATTCAGATACAAGTTATGGTAGATTAAGAGCTCAAACATTATGTTCTATATGTAGTTCAGACAAATATACAGAAAATATCTTTTTGTTGTATATAAACTTGTGCTTAGGTCAACACTCCCAACATGCACCAGGCAGCATTCAGATCTTTAAATAGACTGCTATATTAATACAAAAGCATAACTCATACCCTAAGGGCTTGAAGCACACAGGCTAAGTTTAATGGAAGGGTCAAATGGCTGAACAGATCTAGGGACACCCAGTGGTGAGTAAATCTGAGGCTAAAAAGCTTGTGCCTAAAATCAGCTGCATTATTAATTTTGCTCCATTTGACACTATGTATAATTATCTTTCGACTGTCTTCAATGGATGAACCTGTAAAAAGCCGTAACTACAAACTGCTACACATTTTTAATGAACCTTGTGCTGAAGATAAAACTGCGGTACATTTCCAGTAAAGGTCAAAAAAAAAAAAAAAACTGCTAGACTTCCAGTAAGTTAAAATTGACCTGAGTTCATGTTGATCAGCTGTGTTTGAGTTGGAAAGGCTTGGTTTCTTACGCAGCATTCAGATACAAGTTATGGTAGATTAAGAGCTCAAACATTATGTTCTATATGTAGTTCAGACAAATATACAGAAAATATCTTTTTGTTGTATATAAACTTGTGCTTAGGTCAACACTCCCAACATGCACCAGGCAGCATTCAGATCTTTAAATAGACTGCTATATTAATACAAAAGCATAACTCATACCCTAAGGGCTTGAAGCACACAGGCTAAGTTTAATGGAAAGGTCAAATGGCTGAACAGATCTAGGGACACCCAGTGGTGAGTAAATCTGAGGCTAAAAAGCTTGTGCCTAAAATCAGCTGCATTATTAATTTTGCTCCATTTGACACTATGTATAATTATCTTTCGACTGTCTTCAATGGATGAACCTGTAAAAAGCCGTAACTAAAAACTGCTACACATTTTTAATGAACCTTGTGCTGAAGATAAAACGAGAGTTACGTATGTAACTGCGGTTCTATGAATCCTGGATGACTGCCAGAGGCGGTGCTTCAGCACTGAATGAATGTCTCCATCTCGCGCATGCGCAGGTCGAGTGTTTATACCAACAGAGTCACCTGTGACCCCCGATGACACCGGCTAACCTATATCTTCCGTTGACATCAGAGGATCTGTTCCTGCAGAATCTTCTCGCGAAACCACAAGGATTCTGAGTGACAGAACGCTCTGGCGGTCATCCAGGATTCATAGAACCACGTAACTCTCGTTCTATTTCATCCTTACTGACCGCCAGAGGCGGTGCTTCAGCACTGGATGACCCATAACGACAAAGTCACGAGGAATGCCAATACATACCTCAATGAGAGGAAGCAGTAGAGGTGGGCAACAGGGCCACACCCAGCGGATGGGGAGTGGCCACATTCACCCGATAGAATCTGGAGAAGGTAGTTGGTGATGCCCACGATGCTGCATCATAGATGTCCTGCAGGGGCACGCCGCGCAGAGCCGCCCATGATATAGAGACAGCCCTAGTAGAGTGGCACCTCACCCCAGATGGCGGAGGGCGACCACTGTGTTTATATGCCTGGGTAATGACATCCACAACCCAGTGCGACAGTCGCTGTTTGGAGAGAGCGCAGCCTTTCTTAGGACCACCATAACAAAGGAACAGCTGTTCTGACCGTCTCATGCTTGCGGTCAAAGTTATATAGACTCTCAGAGCCCGCACAGGGCACAACAGTCCTAACCTTTCCTCCCCTGCAGGGGGGATAAACTGTGCCAGGTGGATAGGTCGGTTAAGGTTCGACGATGACGGAACCTTGGGAAGAAAAGCCGTATTCGGCCACAGAGTGACCCCTGAGCCATCTGAGTTCCATCTCAGACATGAGTCACTCACAGAGAGAGCATGTAGCTCACCAACACGCTTCGCTGAAGTGATGGCGAGGAGAAAAGCAGTCTTAGCAGACACCCACTTCAGCTCCGCCTGCGCCAGGGGCTCAAAAGGAGGCAGACACAAAGCGTCCAGCACCAGGGGCAGATCCCATGCTGGGGCTCTCTGTGCCTGTGGGGGTCGTAACCTCAAGGCTCCCTTTAGAAAAAAGGACAAGAGTCTGTGCAGCAGAGGAAACCATGTCCTCCCCGGCCAGAAGGGGGCTACCAACAGCAGCTTGTGGCCCTGCTGGAGGACCCTCTGCAGTACTTGAGGAATCAGAGGGATTGGTGGAAAGGCATAGAGAAGACTCTCCGGCCAATCGTGGGCGAGAGCATCCTGGCCCAGAGGGCTGGTCTCCTCTGTCAAGGAGAACCAGAGGGGGCAATGGGTCGACTCCTCTGTGGCAAAGAGGTCCACCTCTGCCCTGCCAAAGACGTCCCAGATGTTGAGCACCACCTCTGGATGAAGCCGCCACTCCCCCGGTGGAGGCTTGCCACGGGATAGGAAGTCTGCGGCCCGGTTCCGTTCTCCCGGCAAGTACATCGCCCTCATGCTGGCTAGGCACAAGAGGAGGTCCCGGGTCACCTGCAACAGCCGTGCTGACCTGGTTCCCCCCTGGTGGTTTATGTGAGAGACGGCTGAGACATTGTCCGTCCGTACTAGCACATGCCTCGCTCTCAGGAACGGAAGAAAAGACTGCAGTGCCATGTGCACTGCCCGAAGCTCCAGCACATTGATGTGCTCCGAGCGGTCCCGTGCAGGCCACAGCCCGCGAGCTGTCCGGTTCTGCCACACAGCACCCCACCCTGAGAGGGAGGCGTCCGTTGTGACAGTCTCCCGACGGGATGCAATAGAGCCCATGGGCATGCCCCGAAGGAGAAATGACCTCTCCCTCCATGGAGCCAGAGCAAGGAGGCAACGCTGTGACACCTTGAGTTTCCTGTGCCGGTGCCACTTGGCGTCCAAGTGGAAGCTGTTCAGCCACCTCTGAAGGGGACGCAGCGACAGCAACCCTAAGGGGACCACAGTGGCAGCAGCCGTCAGCTTGCCTAAGAGGCGCAAATACAGGACATAGCGCAAACAGCGGCCCTCCCGAAAGAGGAGAAGGAGGCGGAGGATGTCGTCCACGCGCCGGGGAGATGGACAGGCCTTCATGGCAACGGCATCCAGAGTCATCCCCAGAAAGAGTGTACTCTGTGAGGGGACCAGGCAGCTCTTTAGAAAATTCACTCTGAGACCGAGCTGGGTCACATGTGAGAGGAGAATCGCCGTGTCCCGGGTCACTTGAGACCGGGATGGCGCGCAAATCAGCCAGTCGTCCAGATACGGCAGAATCTTCATGCCCCGCGACTGCAGGGGTGAGAGGGCTGCCGCCACACACCTGGTGAACACCCGTGGAGAAAGGGAGAGGCCGAACGGGAGCACCCTGAACTGGAAATGGCGGCCCTGGAAGGCAAACCGCAGAAATTGTCTGTGGTGTGGTGCTATGGGGACATGAAAGTACGCATCCTTCAGGTCTACCGAAGTAAACCACTCCCCTCTGGCAACGGTACGCAGGACCTCTGCAGTGCTGAGCATGTGAAATCGCAAGACCTTGAGGAACCTGTTGAGTCCCCTCAAGTCGAGGACAGGGCGGAGTCCGCCGCCTTTCTTTTCGACAAGAAAGTAAGTCGAATAGAACCCCCCGGGTGATGACAGGGGGTCTACCAGCTCGATGGCACCCTTGTCCAGGAGGGCGGACAACTCCTGGTTGAGGGCATGGGCTCACCGGGTTCCACTGATAGAAATGGGAGGCTGTCCAACCTGTGTTTTTCTGTCTGTGGTTTAAGAAACATACCGTACTTTGAGCTCCAGCCAGAAGTAGGTAAGTAGTTAGATTTTTACATGCAGCTGTATTTAAATGTAAATTCTGACTCGATTTGCTTATCTGATCTTCTTACTGGAGGTGC